>NC_053390.1:426197991-426497991 GCF_905171765.1 Bufo bufo
GTGGTCTGTGGATTACACTGTTAAGGGGTGGGGGGGAGGTCTGTGGATGGTACTGTTATGGGGTTGGGGGTTCTGTGGATGGCACTGTTATGGGGTGGGGGGGTCTGTGGATGGCACTGTTATGGGGTGTGGATGGCACTGTTATGGGGTGGGGGGGTCTGTGGATGGCACTGTTATGGGGTGGGGGGTCTGTGGATGGCACTGTTATGGGGTGGGGGGTCTGTGGATGGCACTGTTATGGGGTAGGGGGGTCTGTGGATGGCACTGTTATGGGGTGTGGATGGCACTGTTATGGGGTGGGGGGGTCTGTGGATGGCACTGTTATGGGGTGGGGGGGTCTGTGGATGGCACTGTTATGGGGTGGGGGGTCTGTGGATGGCACTGTTATGGGGTGGGGGGTCTGTGGATGGCACTGTTATGGGGTGGGGGGGTCTGTGGATGGCACTGTTATGGGGTGGGGGGGTCTGTGGATGGCACTGTTATGGGGTGGGGGGGGTCTGTGGATGGCACTGTTATAGGATGGGGGGTCTGTGGATGGCACTGTTATAGGATGGGGGGGTCTGTGGATGGCACTGTTATGGGGTGGGTGGGGGGGTCTGTGGATGGCACTGTTATGGGGTGGGGGGGGTCTGTGGATGGCACTGTTATGGGGTGGGGGGGTCTGTGGATGGCACTGTTATGGGGTGGGGGGGTCTGTGGATGGCACTGTTATGGGGTGGGGGGGTCTGTGGATGGCACTGTTATAGGATGGGGATCTGTGGATGCCAGGGGGAGAGGTGAGAGGCACTATGATACTGGCACATTGGGGGGGGGGAGGCACTATGATACTGGCACATTATGAGGGGAGATGGCACTATGATACTGGCACATTATGGGGGGAGATGGCACTATGATACTGGCACGTTATGGGGGGAGATGGCACTATAATACTGGCACATTGGGGGGAGGAGAGAGGCACTCCGCACTTGATACTGGCACATGATTAGGGGGGCACTGTGGGGCCACTTCTCATTGGCACATTATTGGGGGGCACTATGGGGGCATCTACTGAGGCCACAAAGAAGGGGTATTTTATATGGGGGTCTCTGTGTGGTACTAGTATTATCAGGGGTATTATCTGTTTCTGCAGTATAGTATTGGGGAGCACAGCGGAAAAGTATTGGGGGTGTTAGGATGATTTGTCCAGAAGATGGGAGGATGATGGAAAATTAGTAAACTAAGATTTTTTTTGTCAAACTGCAGAGACGAAAAAGAGCCGAAAAATGGTGTCTGGTCTGAAGGTCTGAAAGGAGAAGATGAGGAAAGAGAACATCTACATCAAAGGAGACGTCACTGGATGTAAGAGGTATGTGGCGCTGTATTACCCTGTATGTTCTGTAGTGATAGGAGCAGGGGTCATAGCAGGGGTCATCGCGGTCATATAGGGTGCGACCGTGACTGGGAGGTGGAGGTTCAGACAAACTGACGCGGTCTGACTTTGTTTCTTACACCATGCGTTCACACAATTATGTACAGAATTCGTAGGATTCGAGATTCGAAAGATTCGATATATTCGAGAACCTTTTCGGATTCGGATTCGAAAAATAATTGGATTCGTCCCACCTCTATTTAAAACTATCCGTCTCCACCAGACGGAATAACAGCATTTCAAAGGCAAGTAATTTAGAAATGCTGGCATTTAGGGCTAGGGATCGCGGGTGGGTAGGGTGGTACTTCCTCTTCCTCTCCAGCGTTTGGGATATGGAGAGCTGAACGCTTCCGTGTGACATTGTGGAGATGCTTGGTGACCCAAGCATGGCAGATCCTCTGTTTGTGGGGTGCCAGGTGGCACTGTCACTCCAGAGGTGGATGAAGAGGCCGCGACTGCAACAGAAGAGGAAGCAGGAGGAGCCAGAGACCTTTCTTGGTTTTTGAGGCGTCTACTCCACTGCAGCTCGTGCTTTGCACTTAAATGCCTGGTCATGCAGGTTGTGCTCAGGTTGAGAACATTTATGCCTCGCTTCTGGCTCTGATTGCACAGCGTGCAAACCACTCGTGTCTTGTCGTCAGCACATTGTCTGAAGAACTGCCACGCCAGGGAAATTCTTGGAGCTGGCTTTGGTGTGCTCGGTCCCTTGCTGCGGTGGGCAGTAGGAGGCGTACTGTCTAGAGGACGGCCGCTCCGCTTTTGCACCCAGCTCCCTCTTCTGCTGTGCTGGTGGCTCTGTGCGACCACCGCCTCTTCCTCCGAACTACATGGGTCACTTGCATGACCTTGATTCCATGTGGGGTCGAGGATCTCATCGTCCTACACATCATCTTCCACCCAGTCTTCACCCCTGACTTCCTTGTCAGTCTGCACGCTTTCGAAAGCCCCAGCAGTTGGCACCTGTGTTTTGTCATCATCCGAGACGTGCTGCGATGGTCCTCCCATGTACTCATCTTGAAAAATAAGTGGTTGGGCATCAGTGCACTCAATCTATTCCACTTCTGGGGCAGGGCTAGGTGGATGACCCTGGGAAACCCTGCAAACAGAGTCATCAAAAAGCAGAAGAGACTGCTGCATGACTCGGGGCTCAGACTGCTTAGCTGATTTGCAAGGGGGTGAGGTGAAAGACTGATGGACATCGGCTGCAGGTGCCAACTGTGGTCTTTCAGCAGGAGACTGGGTGGGAGACAATGTGAAGGAACTGCATCCACTGTCAGCAACCCTATCTACTATCGCCTGTACTTGTTCAGCTCTCACCACTCGTAAAGCAGCATTAGGGCCGACCAAATACCGCTGCAGGTTTTGTCGCCTACTCGCACCTGAGGAAGGGGTTTCACTTTTGCTTGTAGCTGGCACAGATTGACCACATCCTCTCCCTGCAACAGGAGCTCCACCAGAGGCACCACGACCTGGGCCACGTCCCTTATTTGACACTCTCCTCATATTTTTTGAATTTAGGATCTTGCCCTAAATGGGTGTTTAATTAATAGTAAAAAAAGAACAACAGTATGTAAAGGGTGTATCTCACACGGCCTGAACAAGACTAGGCCTCAATTAAAGATTTCTTTGCACAAAAAGGCTGTATTTCAAATGGCTGTATTTCAAATGCCTAATTCAAACCCCTGTATGTAGGGGGGTATCTCACACGGTCTGAACCGCGCTGCGATGGTCCTCCCATGTACTTATCTTGAAAAATAAGTGGTTGGGCATCAGTGCACTCAATATATTCCACTTCTGGGGCAGGGCTAGGTGGATGGCCCTGGGAAACCCTGCTAACAGAGTCATCAAAAAGCAGAAGAGACTGCTGCATGACTCGGGGCTCAAACTGCTTGGCTGATTTGCAAGGGGATGAGGTGAAAGACTGATGGACATCGGCTGCAGGTGCCAACTGTGGTCTTTCAGCAGGAGACTGGGTGGGAGACAATGTGAAGGAACTGCATCCACTGTCAGCAACACTATCTACTATCGCCTGTACTTGTTCAGCTCTCACCACTCGTAAAGCAGCATTAGGGCCGACCAAATACCGCTGCAGGTTTTGTCGCCTACTCGCACCTGAGGAAGGGGTTTCACTTTTGCTTGTAGCTGGCACAGATCGACCACATCCTCTCCCTGCAACAGGAGCTCCAGCAGAGGCACCACGACCTGGGCCACGTCCCTTATTTGATGCTCTCCTCATATTTTTTGAATTTAGGATCTTGCCCTAAATGGGTGTTTAATTAATAGTAAAAAAAGAACAACAGTATGTAAAGGGTGTATCTCACACGGCCTGAACCAGACTAGGCCTCAATTAAAGATTTCTTTGCACAAAAAGGCTGTATTTCAAATGGCTGTATTTCAAATGCCTAATTCAAACCCCTGTATGTAGGGGGGTATCTCACACAGTCTGAACCTGTGTAGGCCTGAAGTAAATATATCTTTGCACAAAAAGGCTGTATTTCAAATGGCTGTATTTCAAATGCCTAATTCAAACCCCTGTATGTAGGGGGGTATCTCACACGGTCTGAACCTGTGTAGGCCTGAAGTAAATATATCTTTGCACAAAAAGGCTGTATTTCAAATGGCTGTATTTCAAATGCCTAATTTAAACCCCTGTATGTAGGGGGGTATCTCACACGGTCTGAACCTGTGTAGGCCTGAAGTAAATATATTTTTGCACAAAAAGGCTGTATTTCAAATGGCTGTATTTAAAAATTGCCTAATTCAAACCCCTGTATGTACGGGGGTATCTCACACTGTCTGAACCTGTGTAGGCCTGAAGTAAATATATCTTTGCACAAAAAGGCTGTATTTCAAATGGCTGTATTTCAAATGCCTGATTCAAACCCCTGTATGTAGGGGGGTATCTCACACGGTCTGAACCTGTGTAGGCCTGAAGTAAATATATCTTTGCACAAAAAGGCTGTATTTCAAATGGCTGTATTTAAAAATTGCCTAATTCAAACCCCTGTATGTAGGGGGGTATCTCACACGGTCTGAACCTGTGTAGGCCTGAAGTAAATATATCTTTGCACAAAAAGGCTGTATTTCAAATGGCTGTATTAAAAAAATGCCTAATTCAAACCCCTGTATGTAGAGGGGTATCTCACACGGTCTGAACCTGTGTAGACCTGAAGTAAATATATCTTTGCACAAAAAGGCTGCATTTCAAATGGCTGTATTTCAAATGCCTAATTCAAACCCCTGTATGTAGGGGGGTATCTCACACGGTCTGAACCTGTGTAGGCCTGAAGTAAATATATCTTTGCACAAAAGGCTGTATTTTAAATGGCTGTATTTCAAATGCCTATTTAAAAACCCAGTATGTAGGGGGTATCTCACACGGCCTGAACCTGTGTAGGCCTAAAGTAAATATATCTTTGCACAAAAAGGCTGTATTTAAAATGGCTGTATTTCAAATGCCTGATTCAAACCCCTGTATGTAGGGGGGTATCTCACATGGTCTGAACCTGTGTAGGCCTGAAGTAAATATATCTTTGCAGAAAAAGGCTGTATTTCAAATGGCTGTATTTCAAATGCCTAATTCAAACCCCTGTATGTAGAGGTGGTATCTCACAGGGCCGGAACCTTTTTAGGCCTGAATTTAATATTGGTGCACCAAATGGCGGTATTTGGAATCTCTGAATGTAACCCAAATTAATTAAGGGTGTATCTCACAATGACATCTGCATCAAAGGCTGCCAACTAATTTTTGGAGCCAAAACGACTGTTTGTTGAATTTGACAGCAGTATATAAGCCTGTAATTTCACACGTGCTGATGCTGCAAGGCCTGAAAATAGTGTTTTTTGTCAAACAAGTGTGTTTTTCAAACCCCAGAAAATAATGGGTGTATTTCTAGCTTAAATTGCACACTGACTAATACAGATGTTGTAGATTGCCCAAAAAGTCTTTTTTTGCTAACAGAATATGAATGCTGTATATATTAAACTTGAATTTAACACTTGCAATTCTGGAAAATACTGTTTTTTCGAAAAAATAATTTGTTTTTCAAACCTCAGAAAATTATGGGTGTATTTCTACCTTAAATTGCACACTGACTAATCCAGATGTTGTAGTTTGTCCCAAAAAAATTATGATTTGCAATGTCCCAAAAGCTCAGATGCTACCTCGACTTGTCAGTTCAGGGATCCCCCCTCCCCCCCCCCTGTTTTCCCCCCTGTGTCCTGTCTTGTTTGTCTTAATTTGTTATGTATCCTATGTAGGAGCTCTTGATACCTCTTTCCCACAACTGGGTCTTTAAGATGCTTTTATTCTGATGTTGGGATCATATGTTATTTCTTTGCTCATATCCATGTTCACATGGTTTTTGCATACTTTTACTGTGACCATTTACCTGTATGATGATATTCTATTTGGTCCTGATTTATGTTCGGGCTATCCTTAAATGTAATGTGTTTATTTTGGCTCTTGATAATAAAAGTATTTGAACAAAAGCTCAGATGCAGTGCTGGTGCACTGAGCATGCATAAAATGGCCGCTGCCGCCACCCACCTAACTAAAAGAATTCTAACAGTTAGTATTTTTGGTCAATGAGCTCAGGGCAGGGTAAAACGATAGTGCCCTGTACCCACACAACTATTTGTCTGTATATCGCTGAGTTAGATTCTCTCCTATGCTCTCCCTGAAATCACAAGTCCAGCAGCATCCTCTCCCTACACTTGTAACAGCAGAGTGACGTGCAGCGCTGCGTGACCCAAGCTTATATAGAGCCTGGGTCACATGCTGCTCTGGCCAATCACAGCCATGCCATTAGTAGGCATGGCTGGGATGGCCTCTTGGGGCAAGTAGTATGACGCCAAACACCGAACCCGAACTTTTACGAAAATGTTCGGGTTTGGGTCCGGGGTCCAAAACTCCTAAAGTCCGGTACGAACCCGAACTTTACAGTTCAGGTTCGCTGAACCCTACTAACTAACTAAATAACGAACTAACTAACTATCTAATGTAATGACACAGGAAAGCAGAGAGCACAGCAATAACACTGCTGTCTCTCTCAGATCTGCAAAATACTGCATACAAGGGCTGCTTGGGAGGTTCTTAGATAATAAGGGGTCGGCATCTTTCCTATTGGTTGTTAGGGATGTTGCTAAGCTCAGACAAAGACATTGCAGCCTTCTCATTGGCCCACAAGCAAGAAAGGAGGTTACTGATGAAAAAAAAAAACATCTAGACTATTTAAAATTATGAATATATATCACTATATTCTAAATATTCACAAATTCTCGAAGTGCCGATATTCGCGATTAATATTCGTTTTTCGAATATTCGCGCCCAACACTAATGTTTATCAAACAGAGCAAACCAATTGTTTTTTATTTGTTACCCTTCGGCTACATTGAGCTTTAATAACACTGACTTGACTGTTAACTCTTTAAAAGCCTTTAAGTTATTCAGCTATGAAGTTCCCTCTATAAATAAACCATGCTATTAGAAGTCAGCAAAAAATATTAAGGTGTTTTCTTAAAACTCAATGGCCACCTAACATAACTGCACATATTCCAGGATCAACCCCTTAAGGACTCAGCCCTATTTCATCTTAAGGACTTGGCCATTCTTTGCAAATCTGACCAGTGTCACTTTAAGTGCTGACAACTTTAAAACGCTTTGACTTATCCAGGCCATTCTGAGATAGTTTTTTCGTCACATATTGTACTTCATGACACTAGTAAAATGAAGTAAAAAAAAATAATTCATTTTTATTTATAAAAAAATACCAAATTTACCAAAAACTTGTAAAAAATTGCAAATTTCCAAGTTTCAATTTCTCTACTTCTATAATACATAGTAATACCTCCAAAAATAGTTATTACTTTACATTCCCCATATGTCTACTTCATGTTAGGATCAATTTGGGAATGATATTTTATTTTTGGGGGATGTTACAAGGCTTAGAAGTTTAGAAGAAAATCTTGAAATTTTTCAGAAATTTTCAAAAACCCACTTTTTAGGGACCAGTTCAGGTCTGAAGTCACTTTGTGAGGCTTACATAATAGAAACCACCCAAAAATGACCCCATTCTAAAAACTACACCACTCAAGGTATTCAAAACTGATTTTATAAACTTTGTTAACCCTTTAGGTGTTGCACAAGAGTTATTGGCAAATGGAGATGACATTTGAGAATTTCAATTTTTTGGCATATTTTCCATTTTAATCCATTTTTTCCAGTAACAAAGCAAGGGTTAACAGCCAAACAAAATGCTATATTTATTTCCCCGATTCTGTAGTTTGCAGAAACACCCCATATGTGGCCGTAAACTACTGTACGGGCACACAGTAGTGTGTAGAGGTAAAGGTGCGCCGTATGGTTTTTGGAAGGCAGATTTTGCTGGACTGTTTTTTTTGACACCATGTCCCATTTGAAGCCCCCCTGATGCACCCTAGAGCAGAAACTCCATAAAAGTGACCGCATCTAAGAAACTACACCCCTCAAGGTATTCAAAACTGATTTTACAAACGTCGTTAACCCTTTAGGTGTTGCACAAGATTTAATGGAAAATAGAGATACAATTTCAAAATGTCACTTTTTTGGCAGATTTTCCATTTTAATATATTTTTTTTTCAGTTACAAAGCAAGGGTTAACAGCCAAACGAAACTCATTATTTATGGCCCTGATTCTGTAGTTTACAGAAACACCCCATATGTGGTCGTAAACTGCTGTATGGGCACACGGCAGGGCGCAGAAGGAAAGGAATGCCATACGGTTTTTGGAAGGCAGATTTTGCTAGACTGATTTTTTGGACACCATGTCCCATTTGAAGCCCCCCTGATGCACCCCTAGAGTAGAAACTCCAAAAAAGTGACCCCATTTTAGAAACTACGGGATAGGGTGGAAGTTTTGTTGGTACTAGTTTAGGGTACATATGATTTTTGTTTGCTCTATATTACACTTTTTGAGAGGCAAGGTAACAAGAAATAGCTTTTTTGGCACCGTTTTTTTTTTGTTATTTACAACATTCATCTGACAGGTTAGATCATGTGGTATTTTTATAGAGCAGGTTGTCACGGATGCGGCGATACCTAATATGTATACAATTTTTTTATTTATGTAAGTTTTACACAATGATTTCATTTTTGAAACAAAAAAAATCATGTTTTAGTGTCTCCATAGTCTGAGAGCCATAGTTTTTTCAGTTTTTGGGTGATTATCTTAGGTAGGGTCTCATTTTTTGTGGGATGAGATGACAGTTTGATTGGCACTATTTTGGGGTGCATATGACTTTTCGATCGCTTGCTATTACACTTTTTGTGACGTAAGATGACAAAAAATTGCTTTTTTTACACCGTTTTTTTTTTTTTTTTTACGGTGTTCACCTGAGGGGTTAGGTCATGTGATATTTTTATATAGCCGGTCGATATGGACGCGGAGATATCTAATATGTATACTTTTTTTTATTTATGTAAGTTTTACACAATGATTTAAAAAATCATGTTTTAGTGTTTCCATAGTCTAAGAGCCATAGTTTTTTCAGTTTTTGGGCGATTATCTTGGGTAGAGTATGATTTTTGCGGGATGAGATGACGGTTTGATTGGTACTATTTTGGCGTACATGCAACTTTTTTGATCACTTTTATTACCTTTTTTGTGAAGTAAGGTGGGCAAAATTTAAATTTCCTCATAGTTTTTATTTTTTATTTTTTTATGGCGTTCACCATGCGGGGAAAGTAACATTACCGTTTTATAGATCAGGTCGTTCTGGACGCGGCGATACCTAATATGTGTAGTGTATTTGATTTTTTAAATTTTTATTCAGTGATAAATGTGTTTTTTTTTATCTTAACTTTTTTCACTTTTTTTTTACATTTTTTTGACCCAGACCCACTTGGTTCTTGAAGATCCAGTGGGTCTGATGTCTGTATAATACAGTACAGTCCACTATATAGTGTATTGTACTGTATTTTACTTACACTTTGTCTGAACAGATCTATGCCTTTAGCACAGATCTGTTCAGCACCATGAGTAATATATCACCCGTGGGTGATGTGAGACATCAGCGCTGGTAGACAAAACTAAACAGCTAATCCCTTTCAAATTTGCACAACCAGTGGGTGCCGGCCTGAAAGTAAGAGGTTAATTTCCAAGGTTAGTTGAACTAAAATAAATGTGTATTATTATTTTGGTTGGAAATCAAGCGGTGAGAGCAAACAAATGGGTCAAATGAATATGTTATATAGATTTAAGATCAAGCGGTGAAAGCAAGGGTTTAAAACGATAATAATGGTGCAGTCGGTACCTTGTATTCCATACAAAGTGATCCCCTAGTCGGTTGTATAATGCACTGCTCAATACTTTTCTGTTCTGTGTTCTTCTTTTTGTTTTTGAGGTACTGTCTTTTTAAATCGCGGCGTCCTCCTGGCTCACCTACCAGCAGCAGCGCGGCCCCGGCCGGAAGCACGCGCGGTGCGAGGAAGCTTGTGTATCAGTTGTCCGGGAAACCGCTTTCGGTGACGTCACCGTTGGAAGTACAGGAGCCTCCGTAGGACAAAAAACTTTACCTACGCGTTTCGGGGCCTATCGGGCTCCTTCGTCAGGGTTAGTTTACTATTCATGCCACGGAGGTTTAAATAGCTCATCCGGTTCCCATGGCAACGTAGAAACACAATCCTTAAGGTAACGGAGGTGCCAGTATATTATAGTGTAGTAAGCGCTGTAGGTGCGATTTTTTTGCAAATTTTTTTTTTTCCCTTTGTTCTAGTGGTTTATACTGAAGAGCAGGGTTGTTCAATGTCTTTGATTATGTGAATGTCCAGACAGTACCATAAGTACAATTTTTACTCAAATGCAAAAAGTTTGATTTCTTGGTTTAACCCATTTGGGGCCAGACTATTGCATCTAAAAATCCATTTACTCTCAGTTCTGGACATGAGTTTAATAAAGTCACCTCCCCTCTTATCTTGCTTCACTTTTTCGATGCCCCCAAAATTGGATCCCAAGAATTTACCCTGATGGAATTCTGCATAGTGGCGTGATAGTGGGTGGTTATCCGATTTTTTATTTATGTTATTAATATGTTCCCTAATTCTCGTTTTAAATTCTCTTTTAGTTCGTCCCACATAAATTTTGCCGTATGGGCATCTAATATAATAGATCGCTCCTTTGGTGTTACAAGTGATGTAGTCTCTTATTATATATTTGCCCTGTGGGGTATCTATTTGGAATGTCGGTTTAACTTGGTGCCTTAGGGTTCTGCAATTTTTGCATAATCTACAAGGGTAGAAACCTTTTCTGGCACATGTTTTATTGCCCACTGTGTCTTTTTTGATAGAGGGGGCCACCAAGTTGGCCAAGTTTGGGGCCTTCCTAAAGATAAACGTAGGGTTATTGGGGATCTTATCCCCAATAGTTTTATCATATTTTAGATGTCCCAGTGTTTGTATATAATTCTTTTAAAGGTAATCACCCCTACACTATATGTGGTGATAATGGGGACTTTAATTTTATTCAGATCCTGGGGGTCATTTATTTCTTCTTTTGTCGCTGGTGTTTTCTCTTTCAGTAAGGTGTTTCGATCTAAATCCTTCACTACTTTGGTGATTGGGATAAGTGATTCTGGTTTGTAACCTTTATCTATAAATTTTGTGTTTAGCATTTCTGCCTCCTATTAGTAGTTGGTGTTAGTGGTACAGTTTCTGCGTGCTCGTATGTACTGGCTGTAGGGGACGTTATTAAGCCATATGGGTAAATGGCAACTGTCTAGGGCAGTGGTCGGCAAAGTGCGGCTCACGAGCCACAAGTGGCTCTTTAGAACCTTCAATGCGGCTCTTTGGTTCGGGTGGGCGGCTGCGCAGCCATATCGCGCCACTCAAGCTGCTTGCAAAATGTCCGTCATGCGCCTCCTGCCCCGTCTGTCTGTTCCTTCCACTTTATGAATGAAGCAGGCAGGCGGAGCAGGAGGCGCATGACGGAGGGTGAGATGTCACGCTGCGCACAGCAGCAGATTGCAGAAGGGCGGGCAGCGGCGGACATTCGGCAGAACACCGGCCATGTGAGGAGTAGTGAAGAGGCCGCCGCTCAGGATGAGCTAAATGTCCTGCAGCAGAAAGGTAGGAGCTGCCACCGGTGTGTGCACAGCGCCGGGCACTGCACCGGCCCCGCCGCAAGTGTCCCTGCCTCCTCCCTTCCCCCCACTAATACATTACTTACTGGAGGGCACTTATGGGGGATATCTGTGGAGGGCACTTATGAGGGATATCTGTGGAGGGCACTTATGAGGGATATCTGTGGAGGGCACTTATGGGGGATATCTGTGGAGGGCACTTATGGGGGATATCTGTGGAGGGCACTTATGGGGGATATCTGTGGAGGGCACTTATGGGGGATATCTGTGGAGGGTACTTATGGGGGATACTGTGGAGGGCACTTATGGGGGATATCTGTGGAGGGCACTTATGGGGGATATCTGTGGAGGGCACTTATGGGGGATATCTGTGGAGGGCACTTATGGGGGATATCTGTGGAGGGCACTTATGGGGGATATCTGTGGAGGGCACTTATGGGGATATCTATGGAGGGCACTTATGGGGGATATCTGTGGAGGGCACTTATGGGGGATATCTGTGGATGACACATATATAGCATCTTATGCTATATATGTGTCATCCACAGATATCCCCCATAAGTGCCCTCCACAGATATCCCCCATAAGTGCGTCATCCACAGATATCCCCCATAAGTGCGTCATCCACAGATATCCCCCATAAGTGCGTCATCCACAGATATCCCCCATAAGTGCGTCATCCACAGATATCCCCCATAAGTGCATCATCCACATCTGCAGACAAGTTTAATAAAAGTAAAAAATGATAAAGATAAAATGAAATAATAATCAAGATCCAAATAAAAGAAAGTACATATAAAAGTATGTAAAAACACACTCTGGGCTCATGCCCACGAATGTAAGGGCGCCGTGCCTGTGCTGCGGACCGCAAATAGCGGTCCGCAATGCACAGACACAGACCATGAGGCAGCTGCATGAGGATCGCGGACCCATTCACTTGAATGGGGTTCGTGATCCGCATCCGACTGCCCGCACCGCAAAAAAGTAGCGCATGCTGAAGTGAATGGGTCCATGATGCGGGCTGCACACGGCCGCGTGCAGCCCGCATCATGGACCCATTCACAATGGGTCCAGGATCCGGGATATGAGTGCTACAGTGTGCTTCCGTGGTGCTTCTGGCTGTGCCTCCGCACCGCAAAAAAGTAGTGCATGCGCTATTTTTTTGCGGTGCGGAGGCACAGCCAGAAGCACCACGGAAGCACTCTGTAGCACTCATATCCCGGATCCTGGACCCATTGAAGTGAATGGGTCCTTGATGCAGGCTGCACACGACCAGTGCCCGTGTATTGCGGACCCGCCGTATGCGGCCTGCAATATGGCAACGGCGGGCACACGGTCGTGTGCATGAGCCCTAATAGTCTTCACTGGTACTGTTGACGCAATATTTTAGGTTTTAAAAATGTGTCTCTCGAAAGAAATTTCAATCGTGGTTTTGGTGATATTTGGCTCAGTTGACAAAAAAGTTTGCCCACCACTGGTCTAGGGGGATAAATCCATTAGTGTCTATGGGTTTGTGGTATGTTTTGGTATGAATTTTCCCATTCTCAATGAATATGGTTAGGTCAAGGAAATTGATCTGTTCTTTGTCGAAAGATGGGGTGAAGTGTAAATAAAATTTGTTTTTATTTAAATTAGTTAAAAAACTGTCAAGGGATAATACATCCCCTTGCCATATAAAAACAACATCATCAATGAACCGCTTCCAGAGGACCAGACCCGCCATGGGGGAAGATGGTAAGCTCCTCCCATCTGCCCATGTATAGATTTGCGAAACTCGGTGCGAATCTGGTCCCCATCGCGGTCCCCCACGTCTGGAGGTAAAAGTCAGGTCCATATCTAAAATAGTTATGTTCTAAAATGAATGTATATACAGTCACCTATAAAATCAATTTGATCACCTGACATAGTGCTGTCCTTTCTTAGGAAGTATTCTGCAGCTTCACGGCCCTTTTTCTTTTCGATCACTGTGTATAGGGAGGTCACATCCAGGGTGCCCAAAATAAAATCTGACTGCCATTGGATCCCCTTTAGTATTTGTAGGATGTGTTTGGTATCCCTCAAATAGGCAGGCAGTTTGACTACTTTGTCCTGTAACAGCACGTCAACATATTTGGATAAGTTAGAGGTGAGACCCTCTATCCCCGAAATTATGGGTCTGCCTGGGGGGTTGGTTTTATTTTTGTGAATTTTGGGTAAATAGTAAAATATGGGTATCTTGGGGATTTGGTTATTGATGAAAAGTGTTTCCTCTTTGGAGAGTGCGCCCATAATTTTACCTTTTTTGATTAATTGATTCAGTTTGCCTGTGTATTGTACTGTAGGGTTGAAAGTCAATTTTTTATATGTTTTTTCATCCGAAAGGAGTCTCAAGGACTCTTTATGATAGTCATGTAGATCCAATATTACTAGTCCTCCTCCTTTATCCGCGGGTCTGATAATAATCTGATGGTTAATCTGTAGTGATTTGATGGCTCTGATCTCACCCTTAGTTAGATTCTGAGGTCCTTTTTTCCTTTTTGGATTCATATGAAGGAGGTCTCTGATGACCAGTGATTGAAAAGTGATAAATGGAGCCGAATATTCTGTAATGGGGTTGAATTTTGATATTGGTTTTAGATTAGTATGAATAAATTTGTCCTCTAAATCCAAAGTATTGCCTGTGTCAGTCTTAACTGATCTAGTGTTTTGTTTGGCTTTGTATGGTTTATCCTTTACATGGGTACTCTCATTTCTGGTTGTTGCTCCCATTTTCCTTTTTATTGTGTTGGTGTTTTTTTGGGGGTTAATTAATTGTTTATTCATACTGCATTGTTTTTATTTTTTGATTAAGATTTTTTTTTAGGGCTAAATTACGTAGGAATTTTTTCACCCCAATAAAAGCATCAAATGAGTTAAATTTGGAGGTTGGGGCGAATTTGAGGCCCTTATGGAGGAGGGAGAGTTCCTCCTTGTTGAGGTTATAACTGCTCAAATTAAATATACCTTCTCCTATAGCCTTTTGTTTCTGCACAAGTCTTCTTCCCCTTTTGTTTTTTTCTTTTTGTTGAATTCCGTGCGTGAAAAAAATCCTTATTGATATATATATATATTTTTTTTGTTCATAACAGTATTGCGTGGTCTAATTTGTTTGGAACTGTCTCTTTTTGTATTTAGTTGACTTTCTCCTCATACAACTGTAGCATAGCTGGCTTGTTGGTTTTGCCTGTCTATGCTATTAGTTTGGGTAATGACCCCTGGTGATGAAGGTCCTTCCTCAATAACTGTATCCTCCTCTATCCTCTCCAAGATGGCGTATCTATTAGGGGATATGATAGAGCCATTCTCCTGTTCTTTATTCCTACCATTGTTATTCCTGGTTTCTGGTACCACTGGTGGTGGTGTTATATTTGTTTCCCTATCTCTATTACTGGTATTGGACTCTTTTATCAGACTTTCCTCATGCACTGATAAATTGCTCAGGGTGCAATCGCACCATGTATTGTCAATAGTGTCAAATTCTTCCTCTGACACTTGACCGATCTCCTGTTGCTTATTTTCTATAGTGGGTCCGTTCTCTGTATCCAATGTTCAGCACCATGGACAGCAGGATTCCTGAGAAGGCGTCCTGTTGTTATGGGAACCTTCCCCGTCTGCTCAGTTGTGGCCACACCCCATCCTGTCTGGGGGCTGCAAAGGCACAGCAGCCCCCCGATGGGAGAGGGAGGGAGCTCCCGACTGTTAACCTTTGCTCTTCCATATTGCGGTCCATACGGACCGCGGTATGGAAACAGTTAAACGGCTGATATCGCATCACAGATGTCAGCCGTTTATACCAGAGTGTCAGCAATGTGCTGACACTCTGGTATTGTCACGGCCATGGTTTTGGCCGTGACTCCTTGGGAGCCGCATACTGTTGCCCGCGGTTTTGGGTTGTAGTGTCAACTGCAGCTTGAGGCATAAGATTGTTAGCCTCAAGTGCGGTTGCCGCGGACAACAGCTATGTGTGCGGTTCCCTCGGAGTTGTGTGCGCGTTTGTAAGCACTTTTGTATGTCTGTGTGCACTTTGTTTATGTTTGGTGTGCACTGACATTTTCCCATCACTGTGGCAGTCCGTGGCAACGTTTGGTTGTATTATGTACATGTGGTGGCAGTGTCCCGGCCTTCGGGCTGACTCCCAGGACACGCTTGCCACCCATGTCGTTGCCTGCGGCAACAGCCACAGTGTGTTTGTTGTTTGGACACTTCCCCTTTAAGTTATGTTTTCCTTTCTGTGGTTTTGGAAGGGTTAACTCCCTTTCAGTGTGTGTGAGTCACGGGGTGTGTCTGATTGTTGGGTGTGGCCTCTTGGCCCTATATAGCCTCAGTTGTAGGCAGTAGCCAGAGAGGGTGTTTCAGCCATGCTGGCTGTAGACATCCTCCTGGTTACTTACCAACTGCCAGCTATATATCCCCGGACCCCCGCCGATCAGATGCTGATAATCTATCCAGAGGATAGATCATCAGTTTAAAAAAAGTGCAGAACCTCTTTAAGACAAACTTCTCCTGCAGCAACACTCCAGGTAGAAAGGACCTTTCATTACCTCATAGCCATGTGACCAGTAATATTGCTAGGTTACTGGTCACATGGTGAGGATGTCATCTAAGGTCCTTTCTCCTAAGAGAATTACAGCTCTCACAGTTCGCTGCCTGGAGTGCCAGTGTTCTGCCAGATTTCTATACCTTGACAGAACGCTATACCAGAAGTGACGCGGCCGCACCGGAAGTGACACGGCCGCACAGGAATCAGCTGGAGGAGGGTGTTTGCGGCACTGCGCAAGTGCACATCCACTGGATTAGCAAAAAATCATTGCAGCGCCGCGGTAGAAGGACTTCATGCGCATGCGCAAAACCGTGCACACTTAGGGGTAGGTAGATTTTCCAGCGCAAAATGTTCCATCAGATCTCCTTACCCCTGAGTGCGCACGTGCGCAAAAATCATAAGGAGCAGTTCATCCTTACCGCAGAGCCGAGTGCAGAATATCGAGGTCACCACATAGCAGAGCTGAGTGCGGGATATTGGGAGACACCGCTTATGTGGTGACCCCAATATCGCGCACTCAGCTCTGCTATTTGGTGACCCCAATATCCAGCACTCAGTTCTGCTATGTGGTGACCTCGATATTCTGCACTCACCCTCCTCCAGCTGATTCCTGTGCAGCTGCGTCGCTTCCGCTGCGGCCGCGTCACTTCCGGTATAGCGTTCTGGCAAGGTATAGGAATCTGGCAGAACACCGGCAGGCAGGCATAGCATGGCAGCACCCCCATGTCCTGACACCCGGGGCAGTGGCCAGCAGGGCTCAAGAGGCAGCTGCCTTGGGCCCCCCAGGAGAAACTGGGCCCGGGGCAGCTGCCCCTTTTGCCCCTTGTTAAAGACAGCCCTGTACCTAGGGACGAGACATTTTCAGGGTCCGATCTGAGGTCCAACACGAGACAAACTGTTCCGCATAGAAGTTTCCCACAGGCAGTCTCTAGAGATAGATTGAGGAAGTCAGAGGTCATGCACAGGTAGTCTGGAAGAATGTGAACAGCAATATACACCCGGGTTGTCAAAACAACAGTGGGCACTGACCAGCCAGGGAGATCACCTCTTAAACACCTGCTAGCCAATAACAGAGTGTCATGTGTCTATTCCTCATAGGCCATATGATTATCCTAATCCCTGACACTAATGCCTGACCTCTAATCTACTAGAGTTTATGTACAGGTATATTCCCCGTCAGCGGCCGGCGTAGCAAATAAGATCCACATACGTTCAGCTGTGTAACCCTTTGCGAACCTCCTCTCGAGCTTGCATGCGGACGCTCAAGCAGCCCAGCATGGATACGCAATCGCGTCGGCACGGACGCCGGAACCGCATCTGTCCACAAAGGAGTTGGAACTGAAGATTCCGCAGGCACATGCATGACCTGTCCCGCTACTCCAATGGGGTCCCACGCGAATTCCTGGGGGCCCCAGTGGACCGCGAAACAGGAGAGTGTCTTATACCAAAACTTCTTGAGACTGGTTTTGGCCAAACGAGAAAGAGAGACGTAACACTCCACTGGAAATGAGACGTGCAAACTAGTCTTTCATCTCAAAGGAAACAGTCTCCACGTAACGCCCCTCTGGAAAAAAGATGTGCAAATCAGTCTGCCTTCCTAAAGAAAAGTGAGTATCTTTCAGCAGCAAACAGCTCTTTTTGGGTAATTACCCATTATCAGTGAACAGAAAAGTGTCTCATGTAGTTGAGAGCCATTTGTTGGGGATCTGCGGTGGGTGTCAGGGGGGATAATCTTTCTCATTATAGAGAGTGCCTACTATGTACCCAAACCATTACCCCACAAGTAATCACTGAAAAAGGACATGTTTCGACTTATACAAACTGTGTATCAGTACTTCACTTGGATTATGACTATTACACAAGGTGCATATTGACAATCTATTTGTATTCATGATAACTATTCTATCAAATTAACCAGTTGGACTTCTTTACGGCGCATGTACAGTTTCATTCAGCAGATGCTGGACAAGGAAGTACAGGAGCAGTCTCCAAACTCCAGCAACACTAAAAATTGAAGGACCTAACAACCAAAGTGGGAGAGGAGCGCAGTAGTGTAATACAGTCCTGATCAAAAGTTTAAGACCACTTGAAAAATGGCAAAAAATCATATTTAGCATGGCTGGATCTTAACAAGGTTCCAAGTAGAGCTTCAACATGCAACAAGAAGAAATGGGAGTGAGACAAAACATTTTTTTAGCATTCAATTTAATGAAAACAACGAATAAACTGAAACAGGCTGTTTTTCAGCTGATCAAAAGTTTAGGACCACATGCCTTTAAAAAGCCAAATCTGTGCAAAGATGTGGATTCATTGTAATTTTCTGTCAGGTAGTCATACGTTGTGATGGCAAAGGCAAAAAAACTCTCCCTTTTTGAACGTGGTCGGGTTGTTGAACTGCATAAGCAGGGTCTCTCACAGCGCGCCATCGCTGCTGAGGTGGGACGCAGTAAGGCTACTTTCACACTTGCGTTCGGGGTTCCGCTTGTGAGTTCCGTTTGAAGGCTCTCACAAGCGGCCCCAAACAGATCCGTACAGCCCCAATGCATTCTGAGTGGATGCGGATCCGCTCAGAATGCCTCAGTCTGGCACCGTTTGGCCTCCGTTCCGCTCAGCAGGCGGACACCCGAACGCAGCTTGCAGCGTTCGGGTGTCCGCCTGGCCGTGCAGAGACAAACGGATCCGTCCAGACTTACAATGTAAGTCAATGGGGACGGATCCGTTTGAATTTGACACAATATGGTGAAATTTCAAACGCATCCATCCCCCATTGACTTTCGATGCAAAGTCTGGACGGATCCGTCTGACTAACTTTTACACTTAGAATTTTTTCTGAAAGATAATGCAGACGGATCCGTTCTGAACGAATCCCATCATTTGCATTATAGGAGCGGATACGTCTGTGCAGACACCAGACGGATCCGCTCCAAACGCAAGTGTGAAAGTAGCCTAAGACGGTAATTTGGAATTTCTTAAATTCTTAAATGATCCTGAGGGTTATGGAACAAAAAAGTCAAGTGGAAGACCCAAAAAAATGTCATCAGCACTGAGCCGGAGGATCCAATTGGCTGTCCGTCAAGACACTGGACGATCATCAACCCAAATTAAGGCCCTTACTGGTGCTGACTGCAGCCCCATAACCATCAGACGGCATCTGAAACTGAAGGGCTTCAAAAACAAAAAACATCTTCAAAAGACCTCGTCTCCTTGAACACCACAGAACTGCTCGTTTGGACTTTGCAAGATAGCACCAAACATGGGTCATTCAAAGGTGGAAGAAAGTTTTATTCTCTGATGAGAAAAAATGTAACCTTGATGGTCCTGATGGTTTACAACGTTACTGGCATGACATGCAGATCCCACCTGAGATGTTTTCTACGTGCCACAGTGGAGGGGGCGCCATAATGGTCTGGGGTGCTTTTTCCTTCAGTGGAACGATGGAGCTTCAGGAAGTGCAGGGGCGTCAAACGGCCGCTGGCTATGTCCAGATGTTGCAGAGAGCATTCCTCATGACTGTGTGGTAACGACTGGGTTTTTCAACAGGACAACGCTACAGTACACAATGCCCGCAGGACAAGGGACTTCTTCCAGGAGAATAACATCACTCTTTTGGCCCATCCTGTGTGTTCCCCTGATCTAAATCCAATTGAGAACCTTTGGGGATGGATGGCAAGGGAAGTTTACAAAAATGGACAACAGTTCCAGACAGTAGATGGCCTTCGTGCGACCGTCTTCACCACTTGGAGAAATGTTCCCACTTACCTCATGAAAACGCTTGCATCAAGCATGCCGAAACGAATTTTTGAAGTGATAAACAATAACGGCGGAGCTACTCATTACTGAGTTCATGTTTGGAGGTTGGATTTCTGTTTTGGGGGGGGTTTAGTTTTTTTTTGGAGGTGTGATCCTAAACTTTTGATCAGCTAAAAAAAACGCCTGTTTCAGTTTATTTGTTGTTTTCATTAAATTGAAGGCTTAAAAAATGTTTTGTCTCACTCCCATTTCTTCTTGTTGCATGTTGAAGCTCTACTTGGAACCTTGTTAAGATCCAGCCATGCTAAATATTTTTTTTTGCCATTTTTCAAGTGGTCTTAAACTTTTGATCAGGACTGTATCTATATGTTCCCACAAATATGTATAAAGTATCCACAGCAGATCTCAATATCGATAGAGATGCACATAGCACTATTTAAAAACATCTATCAATGCTATTACAATCCATGTATCATGCATCTGCAACTTATTTATATCTCACAATCCATACTAGAATTAATCATTTCAGTTATATTTAGAGAAACATTTTTATTTATCCCATCACAGCAGTTTTTCTTGGTTGATAATAATATCCATGCTTCTCCAGACTGTATGTTGAGGCCATATCTATAAGGTGTGATGACATGGGCCCCATGGCACACTTAGATTCAGATGCTATTTACTGTATTTTTATTATATTGTATTCTATTGCTTAAAGTATTTTAACTTATGTATATTTAACCATTGTGAGCTCTGCCACTGATGCGATAAGACATGCCTGTCATGTCTCTGACATAAACCAAATAGACATACAAAACAACCATGTTAGGGTCTTGCAGGAACAGTGTAGGGATTGTGAAGAATATATATTTAGTTACGTAGATTGAATTATTAGGTAGAAAGTAAGGTTTTATCAGTAGGGATAGGATAGGGTAAGTTAGTGTTGTGTGTCTGTTAGGGCTCATGCACACGACCGTTGTTGTTTTGCAGTCCATTTTTCACTGATCCGTTGTTCCGTATATGAGTTGTTTTTTCTCTGATTTAAGTCCTTTTCCTTTCTGTTATTGCACAAAACATATCCGTATGGTTTCCGTATTTGATCAGTTTTTTTCTGATCGTATACAGAAACAGTAACTTATTAATCACCAAACACATGAGCAATATGGGCTGGGCATAGCATTTCTACAATATGGATCCGCAAAATACGGATGAAATATGGATGACATACAGATGTGTTCTGTGTGCGTTCTGTATTTTTTGTGGACCCATTGACTTGAATGTGGCCTCGGACCGTGATTTGCGGACAATAATAGGACATGCACTACTTTCTTGTGGAAAAGCCATGCGGACAAACAGAAACGGAATGCACACAGAGTAACTTCTGTATTTTCTACAGCCCCATTGAAGTGAATGGTTCCGCATACGGTCCGCAAAAAACCTGGAACGAAAGTGGAAAGAAAATACATTCATATACATGAGCCCTTAGAGTCAGGACTGGAGCTGTTCACATGTATATAGGCTAGCAAACTATTGCACAGCGATCCTTAAAGAGACAGTACACTATTTGTTTTTATGTGCAGGGGCCAGTCTTTAAAAAAAAAAAAAACTGTTGTATAGATTTTACAGTTTATAAGGCTAATGCTCCCCTAGTGTCATTAGCTCCGGCAGACTGTTTTGGCAGAGAACAGCCTGGTAGAGCTCTCTGGAATTAGCGTGGCTGGATGTTATCACAATGCCTGCCGGCCCCATTGACTATAATAGGATAGAGTGGAGGTCCAGTCACTACCCCGCAAATAGGCCGGGATTAAGCCAGACAAAAACAGCTGCACAACCACTGTGTTAACAGCAATGCATAGTTTTGTCTCACTCCAGAGCCATCTAGTTGAGTCAAATTTTTATTTCGGAAAACCTGTTGCAATTTTTCAACAGTTTATAAGTGTGCAATAAGTGTATTTTAACCAGTGAAGAGCACCATAATAGAGTATATTTTGTTGCAGCAGGGGACATTCAAGTACACATTTTCCCAAAAAAAAACTGTTGCCATTTTTCTATAGTTTACATAGTTTCTGCCCTCAATAAGGGGCAATTTATTGAATAGTTTTTAATCTTAAAAAGCATAACAAATTCTACGGTGCAGTGTGGTTTTAAACACACTGTATATTAACACCATCAGCCATGCGTTTACTCATAGCAATATACGTCACTGTCAATCTGACATTATTTACTATTGCTGTCTTTCCGTTGAAGAGCTTCAAAGGGGATTGACAGAGAGAGAGAGAAAACATGAAAAAAGAATATCTCAATAGAGGTGTCATCATCAAACCTCACCCCCGTTTTTAAAATAACTTTTTTAATAATAGATTTTTCCACATTTTTATTCAACGTGATGACAAGATTACCAGAGAGCCAGTAACATCACGATCATTAGTGTTAAAACAAGGCATAAAAAGTGTGAAGTGTACATATTCAGAAAAATATATATGGTGTCTTCCCAGGATATTTGACTGCAGGGGCAGTTCACCTGGGTACCGCTCAGGAAGGTAAGGTATATGCAAAGAAGGGGAGCAGTAACAATTTAAAACTTAGCTTTTAATATGTCTATTCTCCCAATTGAGGGAGTAAAAGACCCCTTACAAACAAAAAAACACAAAAAGACAGACAAGACCCCTGGGGGGTTGCGCCGCGTGTGTAGCGCTGCGCACTAACACAGGTGTCGTCCTCCCTAAGCCTATGGTGGTTAACACAAGGGCCTATGGTGGAAGGACCATATGATCCCTAGTATCTGGAACCTTTGAGGTAGTATGGGGATCAAGTGGATAAGAAATGGAAAGGTCTTACCAGTTCTTAAGAGGGCCTCACTTAATAACCACGTGTAATGGGTTAGTACAGGAGGTGGTCACAGGCAGCAGGTAGGTACTTCATCAGATGTCCATAGGTGGAGGAGAAAAGACATCCGAGGTGTCCATACGGTCTGGTATTAGATTAGCCTCAAAAAAGAAACTAACCCTAGTACCTCCCTACTTGACCTATCCGGCCCTAGTGACCTAACACGGGGTCCATGCCCCGCAAGGGGTGGCCCCGTCCGGAACCTTGCCCTGATACGGAATCCCTAGGTAACCCTATCACAGGGTAACTAACGGCAGAGTACTATATATCAAGGCAGGTAGAGATATAAATAATATGAATTTACATAAATCTCAAAAAAACAATAAAGTGAAGAAAATAATAAGCACAATAAGAGTGCGTGTCTAATGATATGTAGGCGTATCCCGACGCGTTTCTTTAGTATAACATATCCTAAGTCAGAGAAACAAGCAATAACCCTTTTTCTCCCTTACACCTCCAGACAAGCCAGCATTACCCCTTCTACTACATTAAACCCACAGGGAAGTAAGCACTGAACCAGTAGACCACCCAAGCAGTCTTAAATTGGTCTAAAACCATTTCCTTTTTGTGTTGTCTAAGCTTCAGTGCTTATTATATTTCAAGACTTTGTATAGTACAAAAAACTATGGTATGATTTGTCAGCCTATTCCATGTACACTCAGTTCCACACTGGTTACATTACAAAGGGAATTAACTAATTTGCAAACACTAATACAAAAGATAAATATTGTAATAACATGAAACTTATGGTCTCATTTAAGTGTTTCATTGCTTCATCACCCACATACATTACACCGACTGTATATATTGCCACCATAAGGGTGCCTTCGGCAGATTTAGTTGCAGAAAATTTCTGCAACTGAAAATTACTTCCATTCAAATAAATTGGGTTTGCAGAAATTAATGTGCTTACCGCCAAAATAACTCCTTTCAGATGAATGGAATTGATTTTCAGCCACAGAAATTTAGTGCAACAAAAACTTCCACATGTAAGGCACTCTATTGCTCATAAATTTCATTGTTTGGACCAACTGACTTCATACCTGTTAAATATGTTTTTATTACCATTGCCATGTTTACAGCGGCTGTGCATGTTGTTGCGGATAAACAACATCAAGTGGGAGCCACAGATAGACTTGTAGAAGGTGCTATTCCACCACTGCATATAAAATTGTGCCTCATGAAATAATTTGTCGCAACTCTAAGGAGTCAGCAGCCTTTGAGTACCTTCGAGACTTTTTACTTAACCTGTCTGACGCCAAAGCACCTGCCTTCATTGGACCACAGATGAAAAAAATCCTGGACTGCAAGGAATTACCCAAGAAGCTCATTGGTAAAGAGAGTGCGGCTTGCAATATCTTTGCTGCATTGGTTTAGGGCTTCCTGGGCAATCACAAGGAACAAAAATATGTGGAACTACTTGAGTCTCAGATAAAGAACCTCAGTATTATAAGCTGCATGTTTTCCCTAAAATGACGATCACCTGAATAACTTCAAGTAGGATATGGAAGAATACTCAGAGGAGCGAGCAAGGCGATTACTTCCAACTGAATATATATATATATATATATATATATATATACTAGATTTTAAATGTTGCTAGAAAGGAAAGTTTAATAAGAACATAATAGAAGACTACTAAATCTTTTGTAATATTTTTGTATATTTTTTTTTACCTTTATGTAATTATATATGGCACCTAAGTATAATATCTAATTGTAGGAGGTGACAGGCCCTTAGAGCTGGAGGCCTTAGTTAGTAGGTATAACTACAGAAACACCAGTATAGGTAGTAGAAAAAAAAAAACATTTAATGGATCAACCACAATTTGACAATAATGCAGTGATTGAATGGGTACTTATCACAAATGCTTCTGTAGTTATAGCTACTAACTTAGGCCTCTAGCTGTGGGGGCATTTCACCTTGCACAATTAAATATTATACTTAGGAGCCATATATCATTCATTACATCAAGCTATAAACTTAATATACTTCTTGTTGGAGATCAATGATTTTTTTTCTCACTAAACATAGGCCAATTTTAAAACAGCTTTGTCCTGGTTACAAAAATAAAACTAGTGAGGATTAATAGCAATTTCCTATGTTGTTTGTTGTAGAGATAAGCAAACCTCTTGAAATTTATTTAGTGTCCGATTCTGCGAATTTTTTAAATAAATTTGATTTGTGGCTTAATCAATTATAACTATGTGAATCATAAGAACTTCAGTTGGCCTGAAAATTAGTATAGGATGTCTCCTAGGATTAGTTTTTCTTTCCTTTTTTTCTTTCTTTTTCTTTTTTAAACTTTACTCTTTATATCCTTTCTCGCTCCCCTAATAGCTCTTTCATGAAATGATAGCAATAGCAAAAAATGTCAGGTTGACCCAGACATATATAGCTATGGGTAAATGCATGGTGGATGATGTTAACAAACCATATTTTTTTGTTTAAAAACACACTGCGCAGTTGCATCTATTATGCCTTTAATATTAGAAAGAAAATGATAAATTATTGGGGACAGATGGGGACACATGTTATCGAGGAAAAAAACGAGGCTTGTTAGGAGCAAGCATACGAAAACTATGCCTTAAAGAGGACCTTTCACCGATTATTACACTATGAACTAACTATACAGACATGTAGATCGGCGCCCGGGGATCTCACTGCACTTACTATTATCCCTGGGCGCCGCTCCGTTCTCCTGCTATGTCCTCCGGTATCTCCGTTCCCTAAGTTATGGTAGGCGGAGTCTGCCCTTGCTCTTCTGTAGCGCTGGCCAATCGCATTGCAGGCTGTGAGCTCTGCGCTGCGATTGGCCAGCACTAGAGCAGAACAAGGGCAGACTCCGCCTACCATAACTTAGTGACTGGAATCTCTGCCTACTATAACTTAGTGAGCGGAGATACCGGAGGGCATAGCAGGAGAATGGAGCGGCGCCCAGGGATAATAGTAAGTGCAGTGAGATCCCCGGGCGCAGCTCTACATGTCTGTATAGTTAGTTCATAGTGTAATAATCGGTGAAAGGTCCTCTTTAAAGGAGAGAAGATGCCAGCCCCTGTTTTTGCACACACAGAGGCAGATGCCTGCTCTATTTGTACACAGAAGTGTTAATTGACAGAAGAAATAGTGGCTTGTTCTGAACAAACCTGAAAAAATTCTCTCTTTTAGGCTACTTTCACACTAGCGTTCGGGGCTCCGCTTGTGAGTTCCGTTTGAAGGCTCTCACAAGCGGCCCCGAACGGATCCGTCCAGCCCTAATGCATTCTGAGTGGATGCGGATCCGCTCAGAATGCATCAGTCTGGCACCGTTTGTCCTCCGCTCCGCTCAGAAGGCGGACACCTGAACGCAGCTTGCAGCGTTCGGGTGTCCGCCTAGCCGTGCGGAGGCAAACGGATCCGTTCAGACTTACAATGTAAGTCAATGGGGACGGATCCGTTTGAAGTTGTCACAGTATGGCTCAATTTTCAAACGGATCCGTCCCCCATTGACTTTCAATGTAAAGTCAAAACGGATCCGTTTGCATTATCATGAAAAAAATAAAAATAAATAAATAATTTTTTTTTTTTCATGGTAATGCAAACGGATCCGTTCTGAACGGATCTAAGCGTTTGCATTATAGGTGCGGATCCGTCTATGCAGATACCAGACGGATCCGCACCTAACGCAGGTGTGAAAGTAGCCTAATTTGGAAGCAGCAACAGTACAGTGAGGATGTCAAAAAGGTAACGGTCTGTAGGGGTAATAGTAGCAGCAGCAGCAGCAGTAGCAGCACAGCATGAATCATACAAGCCATTAGATGTGTGTTTGGCTGTGTTGGGAAGTAGTAGTATTACTAGTAGTAGTGGCTGTGTAGAGGTAATGGTAATGGCAGAAGGGGTAATGGAAGTGGCAGTAGGGGGATTAGCAACAGAGAGCAGCTGTTGTGGTGGTGATGGCAGCAGCATCCGTACAGTATGGAACATGACAATAGGCAGGCAAATAGCGGCATGCTGGGGCCAGGGATAAATATCCACCTCAGCAATGGCAGATCTATTCATTAGCCTAAGCCAAAGATATGTGAAAATCCTCACAGAACCATGCCAAAAGTGATGTTTTGTACACCGGCGGTGGACAACTTTGTCCGTTTGGGTGTGTCGCCACCTGCCATGCTGAAAACCCTCTTTTAAATGACACTGGAGATTGGACAAGACAATAAAGAGAGCAAACTGGACCAGTTCCGGCCACTGTTCCAGTCTACCTTCCCAGAGGTCCATGGGGTCATGGAACATAGTATGGGTTAGAGAAAGGCTATAGTCTGGGTAAGACTGAACCAGGTTGTTCAGGCAGTACTTCTCCATTTGCTGATTCAGTCAGCCTAGTGCGGCACGTAAAAAAACTGCTCTATCATGTCCAGGAGACTGAACTGGCAGTTTTGCTGCTTGTGATAGCAGTGACGGTGGGTTACTGCATGGGGGAACGGGGAAGTCGAAGAGTGGCCTCTTGGTCAGGAGCGTGGACGTCTTTTCGCCAAAATCTGCAGCAAGCTGCGTACCCAGTGTATACTGGTAATAAAGCTATTTGACCTCCCTTTCGGCAACAGGAAAACATTCCTCCATTTTGCTTGGTTACCGAGGGTTAAAAAGCATGGCTATCCAGCAATTATCAGATTGCTTTTTTGGTAACAATAGGTATCAGTACCTAAGCAAGCAAGCATACAGCTTTCCATAGTCACCAGCATGCCTGAGGATCTAGTTCTTTTTGGCTCTGTCCCCCAACTGAGATGATTGATCATCATGGCCTGTGCTATCATAATCATCATCAGCTTTGTCCTCCTGCATAAGCAACTGCAACGCCTCCTCCAGTGGCAGCTCCTCATTCTTCTCCTCCTCTTCCATCTCCATAAGGGTCCAAAACAGCTACAGGGTGGCCAGCAAAATACGGAAGCTGTTTTTATTTCACCCCCCCTTGTATCAGTATGAATGTCTTGTCTAAGATAAATAATAGAGGGATAACATTGTTAATGCTGCAGCTGTCCCTACTGACAACTCTTATGGCCTCGATATGTTGCATTTGTCTTTAATGAGTTGCCATTGCCTGACTTTAAAAGAACACATGCTCCCTGCTGAAGTCTTCTGGTGCATGATGAAATCATTTACTCATTTACGCTGCTCATACAGATGCTCTATCATCTGCAAAATGGAATTCCAGTGAATTGGAACATTGCAAATCAAGTGATGCAGCAGTTTCTGCAAGTCCAGAAAGAAGTTTTTTGCTACATATGAATGCCTGAAATGCGAGGACAGTCTCCTGGACATGGCCAGCACCAATTGCAGGCCACAATACTTTTTCCAAAAATGCTGCACAACTATATATATTACACGCGCCATGCAGGGAGCATTTGTTATTTCCCCCACATGCAGCATAGTCACGATGTTCTTGCCATTGTTGCTGACCACTTTGACAGGTTGTTTGCTGCTTGATGCACTTTATCATGTGTGGCTACTGTCACCCGGTCTGATCAACTCTAACATAGCATGGCTTCAAGTTACAGATATGGTAGGAGGGAGGGAGAGTGGACGCAATGCTTTGCCCTGCTTCTTTTGGGGAAGGAACGCAGATAAGCACTTTGTATGG
This sequence comes from Bufo bufo, assembly GCF_905171765.1. Taxonomy (NCBI): domain Eukaryota; kingdom Metazoa; phylum Chordata; class Amphibia; order Anura; family Bufonidae; genus Bufo; species Bufo bufo. The sequence goes on from NC_053390.1 coordinate 426,226,324, forward strand.
GAAACGGACCGACACAAAAATGAAGAACTTGGCCTCACTGCTGTGGTGCTGCCTAAAGAAAACAACCTAAAAACATTGATCCAGTGGGCCATGAAAGAAATTTACGGTCCCTGCCAATAACAGCTGCTCCAGGTTTCCGCCATGGCATTCGCCTTGCTGCACAGTGACAATTGCAAGGAGTAGCCCATTTTCTCTACACATAACAATACAAGGCAGGGATGTTTTTTTGGTTAAATAGTGCTGGCTAGGTATCTTCTAATGAGGTTGAGAGCATGCCATCACCTCCCTAAAGGCAGCAGAATCCACTAAATGGTACAACAGAGACTGAAGTGCAAAAAACTTGGCCAATTGGGGGTCAAGCTTGCACTCTATTAGATTGCTGGGGGCATAGAGTTGTTTTATTATATTATTGATGGCTGTCAACTGAGCAGAGTAGGAGGAGAAGCAGTAGTCCAAGCAGAAGACACAATAACTGATTAAGACAATAACAAGGGTACGGTCCTGTATGTGGATGCGGCCTGGCTGCCACAAAGGAGACCAGAAGAAAGAGGATACTCATAAGGAAGCTGATTAATTTAGAATCAATTCGCTTATCTCTGCTCTAGATAGAAAGTAATGAAACGATACTTGTCACGGTATACTGAGGTATACTGTCATATACTGTATACTGTCATAATCAATAAGCAGTAAAGCAAGGTCACTAAAGGATCATTGGCCCATGGAAACAGCTGGCAGATCATATGATCACTTGTGCTAGTGTAAAGATTATCTTTCAGCAGCACATTGCTCCAGCTGACATTTGCACTAAATACAGTTTGTGGGAATTTTAATTCCCAGAGGGCCTGTGAGATTTTACCAGATCATTTCTACCTTTAAGGCTCCATTCAGACATCCGTAGTGCATTGCGGATCTGCAGTACACCCGGCCGGCACCCCCATAGCAATTGCGGACAAGAATAGGACATGTTCTATTTTTTTCCGGAGCCGTGGACCGGAAGTTCGGGGGCGTGCTCCGGAAATGCGGATGCGGAGAGCACATAGTGTGCTCTCCGCATCCATTCTGTCCCCATAGAGAATGAATGGGTCCTCACCTGTTCTGCAATTAGCAGGAACGGATGCGGACCCATTATACGGACGTGTGAATGAAGCCTAAAAAGATTAAACCATGAATTATATTACATTGGGGTATTTGTTCTAATGAAATCAATCATTTTTGCACTACTATACTGACCACGTGCACACATATTTACTTGCAACATGTTTTGCTAAAGCCTTGATAAAAAAAGAGAAATCCAAAGTAAAAATTTTTTACACTATCTGCCCTTAGACAAAATATATTGAAAGGCTTTGCTCAAGCCATACATACTAGCAATTTGGCTTCTTGTGTGAAAAGACGACAAATCTGCCAAAGGCTGCAGATTTATAGGCTTCCTATTTAATGAGCTGGGAAGTAGCTGAGATCTGTCCTGTGGGAGATTGGTTCTCTAGAAACCTAGCAATAGATTTTATTTGTGTAGGGTTTTGAAGGACAAATGCAAGGGGCATCACATTCACAGTGCAAATACTGAACAATCATACCTATAATTTCCATGTTATCATATATTATCTTCAATCTATGTCCTCAGCCCATATTATGTGCATTTCTTTTTTATCTCTTACGATGAAGATTCCCAAAGATCTGCAGCAAATATTCACATTTACACCAATTACTGGGAGTAGGCCTACAAAATGAATTCAGAGCAATTTACGATATGTTCTAATCAAAATCCTTGGACAGGATTGCATGGTCCAAAAGGAGGCAGACACTCCTCCAATATACAAAGTTACAATAGCATCTCCAGGTAGTATGAAATCCTTGTGTAGGTACAGTATGCAGTGAGCCCAGGAGAGGGGAGACGAGAGGATAGGGGTGATAGTGGCACAAATGGTGGTAGTAATTACTCACTCAAATTATCTATGGTGGGTGATAGTGGCACAAATGGTGGTAGTAATTACTCACTCAAATTATCTATGGTGGGTGATAGTGGCACAAATGGTGGTAGTAATTACTCACTCAAATAATCCTCTGGGCTGTACAGTGATGGGAGGGGGGCACCTTTTCTTCCTTTCAGGGCACTCCCTGACTTTAGGATGCCCTTGGTGTTGGTGGGTTTTGAGGTGCAGATGGTGGGTGATAGTAATGCAGTGCGGTGATGCAGGCAAAGATAACACCAAGTTGGCAGTGGAACAGTTCTGGATTTGCAATACAGCAGTCATAGCTCTTATTGCACATCGTCAGTTTTCTCACAGTTTTAAATTTTTTACATATTTTACAGTTCTCACTGCTGAGAAATAGCTGATAGGCCAAGTTCTTTCTCTGAAGCAAATTGTGGCTCACACTGTACAGTACTTTCTCTAGCTCTAGCATAAGCATCTAGAAATAGGGGTGCAGCTACCATCATGCATAAGCAACCATGGGGCAGCCCCTCTGCACGACCATTTAATTTTGCAGCATTTGCATGTTGCTGTACTCACAATGATCAAGACTACAAGTTTCCTTTTTGGGATGTAGTTTCTTTATACAGATGGCCATTCTGTCTCTAATGCATGTCCAGGCACCGTAAGACTTATTTCTCCTAGGCAAGTGTTGCTATGAAGTCCATGGGCCAGATTTATCATTAGCTAAAGTCAAAATAATGGAGTGAAAAACTGCACAAAAATGTGTGACTTTTATTGGCTCTGCGCTATGCTCGCCAGTTTTCTGAAAGTGGACGTGTTTTCTTATGTAAATGAATCTCTAGACTAGATTTACTAGCGCGACAGTTTAAAAAGTCACAAAAAAATTTGCAAAAAATCCGCAATTTCACTCCAGTGAGGACCATGCTTATCTTATGCGACTTTTTAATAAAACATGCGACTTTTTCGTAAAGACGTGCGACTTTTGAAGGATAAACTGCTACCATCAAACCACATTTATCACAGTATTAAAGGGCCATTAATAAATCTGACTTAGCCAAAAATGACCATGGACGTATGTAAAAGTGAAGTAAGATGTAAGTGTAATGATAAATCTGGCCCCATATGTGCACAAGCCAAAGTCTCTTCACAGAACTTCTCAATACTGAAATGCTCTTCAAATCCTCTTGCTTCTGTTCTTCTCTTTGCTCTACATTCCGGCTCTCTGGATGGCTTTTTTCCTCAGGGCTGTGTGCTTCTGTATCTGTCTACTTCACTGTCTAGACATCCACTGTCCAACTCTAGACTGACACCAACCATTCTAATCTAACTCCTCCTGCCTTTGGGGAGGGTAGCACAGTCCCATCTAGGAACTGGCCTATCTACTCCTTTGCAGCAAGAATCTATGCACATACAGTAAACCATATTGTAAAACCATTTTGCAGTGGGCCTCTTGGCTGACACAAAAAGCCAAAAATGACATATAGCAGCACAGACACATGCAGACATTGACAACTGCTGTACTTTGCGCACATTTTTGGTCAATATTGTGTGAGACATCATCTATTTATCCCCAGGACTGACTGATGAGGGGACATCCTCTGCGTCTGGAGGAAAGAAGGTTTGTACACAGACATAGAAAAAGATTCTTTACGGTAAGAGCAGTGAGACTATGGAGGAGGTGGTGATGGTGAGTACAATAAAGGAATTCAAGAGGGGCCTGGATGTATTTCTGGAGCGTAATAATATTACAGGCTATAGCTACTAGAGAGGGGTCGTTGATCCAGGGAGTTATTCTGATTGCCTGATTGGAGTCGGGAAGGAAAATTGGCATTTTTTTTTGCCTTCCTCTGGATCAACTTGGAGGATAACAGGCCGAACTGGATGGACAAATGTATTTTTTCAGCCTTATATACTATAATACTATCTTATGAATAAACATCATATAGTACATTGCAATCTCTTTCTAGAACCAGCCCTGTACCCCACACGGATCCAGAGATCTCCCCATTCATTGTTCTAATTGCTCTGCTATATTTATATCATTCTGGCAGCTCAGGGGGGGGGGGGGTCCTTTCTGTTGTAGCTCTCTCCCTATCACAGCTCGTCAGGCAGTTGAAGGATGGAGCTAAATATGTACGACCATCTCAACAAGTGGACAGAGAAATAAGAATAAAATACAAACAGCAGGTGGTGCTATACAGGTACATTTTATTGAATAATTCAGTCTCTATACTAAATTAAAATACTTTGAATTATATGCAATTATAAAACTATTTAGATCCAGCTGCTGGTTTGAAAACTGCTAAACATTTTTTGTGGGACAACCCCTTTAAGATGTATTACAGTTCTATCCAGCCTCCAAGTTGTAAGGAGCTGTAATTCAGCACCTATAGAAGTGTAGGGGTCTTTATTAATTTTATCTGTAGCGCACCCGTGGGTGTAGCTTAGAAGTGCATATCTATAGGGGAGCAAATCTTGCACTTGTGGCCCGTTGCTAATGGCAATCCCCAGCAACATGCATACAATGGAGGATGCCCGATTCCTGGAGGTGTATAAACTCCAATTTAAATGTGCCTGTTTTCCATCTACAGGTCACATTTAGGTGCACCTGTGAGGCCTGGGACATATCAGCAAGTCTTGAGTGGGACTCACAGACTCCTCCCTCCTCCCATTGCAAGCATGGCGACATGCTGGAGGTAACTGGTGAGTTGTTTGTGAGTCGGCCTTATGCTCCTGTAATTTGCCCACTGGATCCTGGTATCGCCCATACGGCTCAGGTAGGAGAGTGTAGGGTCCCGGGCTACTTGAGAAACCTTGTCGTGGTGTCCGGGCTTAGACATGTTCTACACCGTAGGACATGTTGACTAATCTCTCAATTTTAAAATCAGTTTGAGGATTTAGTGAGACTGCAGAGTGCTCCTGCGTTTGTTATTGTTTTGTTATATTGTTATATTAATTATTACATCCGCACTTGTTACCTTGTGTAGGATGTCTATTGTGGTACTTGTGGTTCGCCGCGGGCATCCTCCATTGTATGCATTTTGCTGGGGATTGCCATTAGCAACGGGCCACAAGTGCAGGATTTGCTCCCCTATATATATGCACAACTGCATGTGGGTTTGAGCACCTCCTGCTAATGCCAACCTGTCTTCTTAGTTTGTATATATAGATTCCTGGAGGTGTATAAACTCCAATTTAAATGTGCCTGTTTTCCATCTACAGGTCACATTTAGGTGCACCTGTGAGGCCTGGGACATATCAGCAAGTCTTGAGTGGGACTCACAGACTCCTCCCTCCTCCCATTGCAAGCATGGCCACATGCTGGAGGTAACTGGTGAGTTGTTTGTGAGTCGGCCTTATGCTCCTGTAATTTGCCCACTGGCTCCTGGTATCGCCCATATGGCTCAGGTAGGAGAGTGTTAGGTCCCGGGCTACTTGAGAAACCTTGTTGTGGTGTCCGGGCTTAGACATGTTCTACACCGTAGGACATGTTGACTAATCTCTCAATTTTAAAATCAGTTTGAGGATTTAGTGAGACCGCAGAGTGCACCTGTGTTTGTTATTGTTTTGTTATGTAGCTTAGAAGTGGAATAGTAGGTTCAGATCTCTCTTTGCTCTGGTGAACTCCCTTTTTCTTCCCCAATACTCAGACACAGCTTATATGAACAATGGGCCCATTTATACCCAAAGGAAACACAAATATAATCCCGGCGTTAGCAGAATAGAAAAGAGAAAATAGTTGGCAGCTGCATGCGTTGGGGCCCGTCGTCTTGGTTAAATATTTATAACAATGGCGGACAGTGTTGCTCACTTGTGCAGGAAAATCCTTAACTGGTGTCCAAGTCCAGAACCTATGCTTCCCTGCACTTTACTAAGCTATATGATTCAGAACGGGGTCCTTAGGCTCTAAGCATTTGCCTTGTGAAGATTTCAATATCAGCATGAGAAATATACATTAGGAGAGTCCACACAGTGTCTTTCAGACAAGCAGCTTATATCAATGCAGCTGGAGGTGAATGCAGGGTATTAGTTTGTGTTGATCTCACACTCTCCTGGATGCAATGTTCATAATACTTTAGTATGTTGTGCAGATCTGTTACCTCTGAGAGCATAAAATGCCAGCAACTCACTACCATTTAGTCTTCCTCCTTCCAAGAAACAATCTACTCTCTCTCTGGTCCCAGTGCAGTATACAGCTTGATCTTCTGTCTGGCCAGACAATCCAGTAACTCTATCTTGAACTGCATCCACAGCATCCTTTTCCAACCTTCCTCGCACATCCAACAAAACCCTCCCCCTCAGGAACTGTCCTCTCCAAACTTGGTTCCTAGTGTGACACAGCAATCTTTTCTAAGTACTACCCTAGTGGGCATAACTGTGCACTGCAACTAATGAGGGAAAGAAAAGAAAAAGGTTTAGCATTAAACATCATCATTGCACAAAAAGCTATGGGGTGTTACATATCCAATAAAAAAAAGTGACACATTTCATTGGATGCCATATTATAGAGGTATTGTGACCTAGATTTCTGAAATACAGCATAATGCCAACTAGTTACAGCATACTATCAAACCACAGGATTATGTGTGCATATCGTCGCAAGTGGCATCTGTACGCTACCCTTGCCAGTTCAGAAAAGGAGGCATGGCAAGTAATTGGAAGGAGGCAGGGCCATCGGGCCCGGCACGTTTATATTCATTAAAGGGGTTCTCCAGGAATGATTTAAAATGGCCACTTGTAAGCTGTCCTAGAATGTTAGCAGGACTGGTTGCCACCAGTTGCAGAGCTGCCTAAGGGGGTTAGGATGCGGGTCCTCGCTACACACTATGCTCTGCTGCTTGCTGATACTATTAGTGAGTTTTCCTGTCAGCCCCGATGACATATCATAAGCAGGATCACATCATAACCATCTATTGAAGCTCCGCACCCTCACCCCCTAGAAGGATCTGCAAGTGGAGTGCCTTTAATGCCAGCTGAAACGAAGCTTGGAGCTGCCGTAGATTTCAGTCTGGCGCATGATCTGCCAAAGTATGTGCCTAATACATGACAAGGTCTACACTTCGCCATAAATTAGGAGCATCTTCCATCAGCATCAAGGGATACCGACATAAAGGACCAATGTTTGATAAATCTCTCCCATGATGCTTTGTTTAAAAATAATTGTTTGGGAAATTTATCTTAACTGGTGTAAAAGAAAACTGGTTTACTTGCTCATTGCAACCAATCAGATTCCACCTTTCATTTTTCGTAACTCCTTTGGAAAATGAAAGGTGGAATCTGATTGGTTGATATGTGCTAGTTTATACCAGTTTTGATAAATCTCTGTATGTTTTAACACTAGTAAACCAGTATTCACAAATTCTGTATTTTTGCCCTTTTCTATGGCATTTAAAGGGTTTCTGTCACCCCACAAAACTCTTTTTTTTTTTTTTTGGATAGTTAGATTCCTCATAGCGCGATATAGGAGAATATAATAGTCTTACTTACTTTCATGCGGCCGATTCTTTATAAAACGAAGTTTTATAATATGTAAATGAGGGCTCTACCAGCAAGTAGGGCGTCTACATCATCGAAAGAGAAGACGTCATCGGCGCAGGCGCACTGAGGGAGTGCTGAGGAGACGAGCCTCCTCATCTCAGAGCGCCTGCGCCGAATGGCCAGACGCGCGCGATTTTTGAATTACTGACAGGGCCGGCCGGAGGAGGAGATCACGGCTGGCCCTGTCAATCAACACGGCGAGGGGGCGGTTTTCTGCTGCGGCTACCAGCAAGTAGACGCCCTACTTGCTGGTAGAGCCCTCATTTACATATTATAAAACTTCGTTTTATAAAGAATCGGCCGCATGAAAGTAAGTAAGACTATTATTTTCTCCTATATCGCGCTATGAGGAATCTAACTATCCAAAAAAAAAAAAAGAGTTTTGTGGGGTGACAGAAACCCTTTAAAAAGCAAAAAAAAAAAAAATGCTCTGTGTGAATAAAACCTTGCAATGGATTCTGTTATTGGAGGGATAGGAGGAGCTGTTATAATGCCCTAATGGCCTTTATGACAGCTTATTTTCTCTCTCCATTTACAGAACATGCTTCTATGGGAATGAAGTCTTAAGAGACCTATATCATCATTCAGGTATGAAAATGGATGATGAAGTATCACTGCAGTGCCTCCCTGCTATACACTGTATCCAGTACCCAGTAGACAATACTGAACAATGAGGAGAATGGAGAATAGAACATTTAATTCTGTCACATCTGAGTCTGTCAATCTAAGTTCCCTATTAGTATGTCTTTGGAGTGTGGAAGGAAACTGGAGTAACATAGTAACCTAGTACATAAGGCTGAAAAAAGACATTTGTCCATCCAGTTCGGCCTGTTATCCTGCAAGTTGATCCAGAGGAAGGCAAAAAAAAAAAAAACTGTGAGGTAGAAGCCAATTTTCCTCACTTTAGGGGAATAAAAATTCCTTCCCGACTCCAATCAGGCAATCAGAATAACTCCCTGGATCAACGACCCCTCTCTAGTAGCTATAGCATGGAATATTATTACGCTCCAGAAACACATCCAGGCCCCTCTTGAATTCCTTTATTGTACTAACCATCACCACCTCCTCAGGCAGAGAGTTCCATAGTCTCACTGATCTTACCATAAGGCCTCATGCACACGACCGTATTTTTTTGCGGTCCGCAAAAACGGGTTCCGTTTTGCCGTGATCCGTGATCGTTTTTTCGTCCGTGGGTCTTACTTGATTTTTGGAGGATCCACGGACATCAAAAAAACGTTTTGGTGTCCGCCTGGCTGTGCGGAGCCAAACGGATCCGTCCTGAATTACAATGCAAGTCAATGGGGACGGATCTGTTTGACGTTGACACAATATGGTGCAATTTCAAACGGATCAGTCCCCCATTGACTTTCAATGTAAAGTCAGGAGTTAATATACCATCGGATCGGAGTCTTCTCCAATCCGATGGTATATTTTAACTTGAAGCGTTCCCATCACCATGGGAACGCCTCTATGTTAGAATATACCGTCGGATTTGAGTTACATCGTGAAACTCAAATCCGACAGTATATTCTAACACAGAGGCGTTCCCATGGTGATGGGGACGCTTCAGGTTAGAATATACTAAAAGAACTGTGTACATGACTGCCCCCTGCTGCCTGGCAGGTGCTGCCAGGCAGCAGGGGGCAGCCCCCCCTGTAGTTAACACATTGGTGGCCAGTGTGGCCGCCCCCCCCCTCCCTCCCCTGTAGTTAACTCATTGGTGGCCAGTGGCCCCCCCTCCCCTGTAGTTAACTCATTGGTGGCCAGTGGGCCCCCCCTCCCCTGTAGTTAACTCATTGGTGGCCAGTGTGGCCGGCCCCCCTCCCTCCCCTGTAGTTAACTCGTTGGTGGCCAGTGGGCCCCCCCCTCCCTCCCCCTCCTAATTAAAATCTCCCCCCTATCATTGGTGGCAGCGGAGTGTACCGATCGGAGTCCCAGTTTAATCGCTGGGGCTCCGATCGGTAACCATGGCAACCAGGACGCTACTGCAGTCCCGGTTGCCATGGTTACTTAGCAATTTGTAGAACCATTATACTTACCTGCGAGCTGCGATGGTCTGCGTCCGGTCTGGAGCTCCTCCGACTGGTAAGTGACAGGTCCGGCCGGGAGCTCCTCCTACTGGTAAGTGACAGGTCATGTCACTTACCAGTAGGAGGAGCTCCCGGCCCACTGGCCACCAATGAGTTAACTACAGGGGAGGGGGGGCCCACTGGCCACCAATGAGTTAACTACAGGGGAGGGGGGGCGGCCGCACTGGCCACCAATGAGTTAACTACAGGGGAGGGAGGGGGGGGCGGCCACACTGGCCACCAATGTGTTAACTACAGGGGGGGGCTGCCCCCTGCTCCCTGGCAGCACCTGCCAGGCAGCAGGGGGCAGTCATGTACACAGTTCTGTTAGTATATTCTAACCTGAAGCGTCCCCATCACCATGGGAACGCCTCTGTGTTAGAATATACTGTCGGTTCTGAGTTTTCACGAAGTGAAAACTCAGCTATGAAAAAGCTTTTATGCAGACGGATCTTCGGATCCGTCTGCATAAAAACTAACCTACGGCCACGGATCACTGACACGGATGCCAATCTCGTGTGCATCCGTGTTCTTTCACGGACCCATTGACTTGAATGGGTCCGTGAACCGTTGGCAGTGAAAAAAATAGGACAGGTCCTATTTTTTTCACGGCCAGGAAACACGGATCACGGATGCGGCTGCAAAACGGTGCATTTTCCGATTTTTCCACGGACCCATTGAAAGTCAATGGGTCCGCGAAAAAAAACTGAAAACGGCACAACGGCCACGGGTGCACACAACGGTCGTGTGCATGAGGCCTAAAGGATCCTCTTCTATGTTTGTGTATAAACCTTCTTTCTTCCAGACGCAGAGGATGTCCCCTCGTCACAGTCACAGTCCTGGGGTTAAATAGTTGATGGGATAGATCTCTGTACTGACCCCTGATATATTTATACATAGTAATTAGATCTCCCCTCAGTCGTCTTTTTTCTAACGTGAATAACCCTAATTTTGATAATCTTTCAGGGTACTGTAGTTGCCCCATTCCAGTTATTACTTTAGTTGCCCTCCTCTGGACCCTCTCCAGCTCTGCTATGTCTGCCTTGTACACAGTACTCCATGTGGGGTCTGACTAATTATTTGTAAAGTGGTAGGATTATGTTCTTATCACGGGCATCTATGCCCCTTTTGATGCTGCCCATTATCTTATTGGCCTTGGCAGCTACCTGACACTGGTTTTTGCAGCTTTGTTTGCTGTTTATAAAAATTTCTAGATCCTTTTCCATGTCAGTGTTACCGAGTGTTTTACCATTTAGTATGTACGGGTGACTTGCATTATTCCTTCCTATGTGCATAACTTTACATTTGTCAGTGTTAAAGCTCATCTGCCACTTCTCTGCTCAAGCCTCCAATCTATCCAGATCCCTCTGTAGTAGTATACTGTCCTCTTCAGTGTTAATTACTTTACACAGTTTAGTGTCATCTGCGAAACTTGACACTTTACTATGCAAGCCTTCTACAAGATCATTAATAAATATATTACCCAGAGGAAACCCACGCAAACACGGGGAGAACATGCAAAAAACACACAGATGTTGTCCATGGTCAGATTTAAACCTAGGACCCAAGGCACCAGTGCTAACCACTGAGCCGCCATGATAAATATACCAACACATGACAACCAGGTGACTTAAAATTCACACCACTGTGTTAAATACAATTGTTTACAGCATCCTGTAATCATCCAATGGACCTAGAACCAGCTAATTTTCCAAAAATGTACTTGCAGCTAACATAGAGGAGCAGTTGTGAGAACTATAGGCTGGATAAACCCGTTAAGGATCTTAAAGTCCTAGCCAAATTTTGAAAATCAGACTTGTCACTTTATGTTGTAATAACTTTGGAATACTTTTACTTATCCAAGCGATTCTGAGATTGTTTTCTTGTGACATATCATACTTCATGTTAGTGGTAACATTGAGTTAATATATTTTACCTTTATTTATAAAAATAAAATACAGCATATTTGGAAAAATCAGCTATTTTCCAAATTTTCATAAATTTTTCCTGTAAGGCAGCAAGAGACAACAGCAAAACAAACCTCAAAATTTATTACCCTAAGGCCTCATGCACACGACAGTATTTTTTCACGGTCCGCAAAACGGGGTTCCGTTGTCCCGTGATCCGTGTCCGTTTTTTCTTCCATGGATCTTCCTTGATTTTTGGAGGATCCACGGACATGAAAAGTGAAAAAAAATTCTAAGTCAAGTTTGCCTTTAAAATGATAGAAAAAAAAACGGACACGGATCACGGACGCGGATGACAATCTTGTGTGCATCCGTGTTTTTTTACGAACCCATTGACTTGAATGGGTCCGCGAACCATTGTTCGTGAAAAAAAATAGGTCATATTTTTTTCACGGACAGGAAACATGGATCACGGACGTGGATAAAAAACGGTGCATTTTCCGATTTTTCCACGGACCCATTCTTCAATGGGTCCACAGAAAAACACGGAAAACGCGGAAAACGCGGATGCACACAACGGTCGTGTGCATGAGGCCTCAGGCCTCATGCACATGACCGTTGTTGTGTTCCGTGTCCGTTGTTCCGTTTTCCGTGTTTTTCTGCGGACCCATTGACTTTCAATGGGTCCGTGGAAAAATCGGAAAATGCACCGTTTTTTATCCACGTCCGTGATCCATGTTTCCTGTCCGTGAAAAAAAATATGACCTGTCCTATTTTTTTGGGTCCGTTGAAAACTCGGATAATGCACCGTTTGTCATCCGCGTCCGTGATCCGTGTTTACAGTCAGTCCAAAAAATATGACCTGTCCTATTTTTTTCACAGACAACGGTTCGCGGACCCATTCAAGGCAATGGGTTCGTGAAAAAACACGGAGGCACACAAGATTGTCATCCACGTCCGTGATCCGTGTCGGTTTTTTTCCTATCATTTGCAAGGCAAACTTGACTTAGATTTTTTTTTCACTTTTCATGTCTGGTGATCCTCCAAAAATCAAGGAAGACACACGGAAACGGATCACGGAACAACGGAACCCCGTTTTGCGGACCGTGAAAAAAAACTGTCGTGTGCATGAGGCCTGATTCAGTAGTTTACAGAAACATCCCATATGTGGTTGTAAACTGATATATGAGCACACTGCAGGGCTCAGAAGGGAAAATGCGCCGTATGGTTTTTGGAGGGCAGATTTTGCAGGGATAGTTTTTGGGCTCCATGTCACATTTAAAGGGACCCTATGGTACCCATAGAGTGGAAACCCCCAAAACAGTGACACCATTATGAAAACTACACCCCTCAAGGAATTTATTGAACGGTGTATTGACAAATTTGACTCCACAGGCATTTAATTGAATTTAGAAACTTCATTTCATTTGTGTCCAATAAAATGCTTTCATTTTCATAGGGGGTTGACAGGATGAAAAGCACACTAAATTTTGTTAAGCATTTTCTCCTGAACATGGCAACATCCCATGTATGGTCGTAAACTGCTGTTTTGGCACACGGCAGGGATCAGAAGGGAAAGAGTCATATGGTTTTTGGAGGACAGATTTTGCTGGAATGGATTTTGGGTGCCATGTCACGTTTAAAGAGACCCTGAGGTACCCATAAAGTGGAAACTCCCAAAAAGTAACCCAATTTTGGAAACTGTCAGTAACAGCTGGGCCCTTGCAGATATTCTCGTTCTGCGTCCCCATGGTGTTAAAGAGCTTTCCCGAAGACATAGCGTACATTTTTAACTAAGGACTAGAAAGGGTTAGTAATATTATTAATAATAATAATAAATTTGCCTCACCAATCTCACACTACTGTCTTTTTAGTTCTGCTCGGGTCTTCTTTGCTCCACTTTTGCTCATTTCCAAGAAATGACTTGGAATGCTTTCTCATCCAATCAACAGCAAGGACCAACCTCAGTTAGTGACTAGCCTAACAGACATTTTAAACTATTTCCTGTGTATTGAGCTGAGACCAGGGAGCAGAGAGCAGCAGGGACTGAAACAGAATCAGAAGGTATTGGCATTAGATTGGTGACATGAGTACTGGTCCCCTTTTTAATATATATATATATATATATATATATATATATATAAAAACAGGATTCCAAAAAAGTTGGGACACTATACAAATCGTGAATAAAAACTGAATGCAATGATGTGGAGGTGCCAACTTCTAATATTTTATTCAGAATAGAACATAAATCACGGAACAAAAGTTGAAACTGAGAAAATGTACCATTTTAAGGGAAAAATATGTTGAATCAGAATTTCATGGTGTCAACAAATCCCCAAAAAGTTGGGACAAGGCCATTTTCACCACTGTGTGGCATCTCCCCTTCTTCTTACACTCAACAGACGTCTGGGGACCGAGGAGACCAGTTTCTCAAGTTTAGAAATAGGAATGCTCTCCCATTCTTGTCTAATACAGGCCTCTAACTGTTTAATCGTCTTGGGCCTTCTTTGTTGCACCTTCCTCTTTATGATGCGCCAAATGTTCTCTATAGGTGAAAGATCTGGACTGCAGACTGGCCATTTCAGTACCCGGATCCTTCTCCTACGCAGCCATGATGTTGTGATTGATGCAGAATGTGGTCTGGCATTATCTTGTTGAAAAATGCAGGGTCTTCCCTGAAAGAGATGACGTCTGGATGGGAGCATATGTTGTTCTAAAACCTGAATATATTTTTCTGCATTGATGGTGCCTTTCCAGACATGCAAGCTGCCCATGCCACACGCACTCATGCAACCCCATACCATCAGAGATGCAGGCTTCTGAACTGAGCGTTGATAACAACTTGGGTTGTCCTTGTCCTCTTTGGTCCGGATGACATGGCGTCCCAGATTTCCAAAAAGAACTTCAAATCGTGACTCGTCTGACCACAGAACAGTCTTCCATTTTGCCACACTCCATTTCAACTGATCCCTGGCCCAGTGAAAACGCCTGAGCTTGTGGATCTTGCTTAGAAATGGCTTCTTCTTTGCACTGTAGAGTTTCAGCTGGCAACGGCGGATGGCACGGTGGATTGTGTTCACTGACAATGGTTTCTGGAAGTATTCCTGAGCCCATTCTGTGATTTCCTTTACAGTAGCATTCCTGTTTGTGGTGCAGTGTCGTTTAAGGGCCCGGAGATCACGGGCATCCAGTATGGTTTTACGGCCTTGACCCTTACGCACAGAGATTGTTCCAGATTCTCTGAATCTTCGGATGATGTTATGCACAGTTGATGATGATAGATGCAAAGTCTTTGCAATTTTTCGCTGGGTAACACCTTTCTGATATTGCTCCACTATCTTTCTGCGCAACATTGTGGGAATTGGTGATCCTCTACCCATCTTGGCTTCTGAGAGACACTGCCACTCTGAGAAGCTCTTTTTATACCCAATCATGTTGCCAATTGACCTAATTAGTGTTAATTGGTCTTCCAGCTCTTCGTTATGCTCAAATTTACTTTTTCCAGCCTCTTATTGCTACTTGTCCCAACTTTTTGGGGATTTGTTGACACCGTGAAATTTTGAATCAACGTATTTTTCCTTTAAAAGGATACATTTACTCGGATTAAACGTTTGATCTGTCATCTACGTTCTATTACTAATAAAATATTGACATTTGCCATCTCCACATCATTGCATTCAGTTTTTATTCACAATTTGTTTAGTGTCCCAACTTTTTTGGAATCCGGTTTGTGTATATATAATATTATATACATATATATATATATATATATATATATATATATATATATATATCCCCCTTTAAATTATTCATAAATGGTAAATAATGCTTTCAGAATTCTGATCATAGAATTGCTTTTCATTGATTGACTTTATACAGTTATACAGATACAGTTATTATTTATACAGCTGTTTGACATTTGATTATAGTATGGCCCAATTTACTAATGGCCCAATTTACTAATCCTAAAGATGACGTAAGCTTAGCCAGGCTGTCTAGACCTGCACCTGATTTATTACAGTGTCTCAGGCTAGATAAGAAATCTTGACACTTTTCTCGAACTTTATATCAACTAGGGTCGGCTTATTTTGAGACAGATTTTTAAGCCAGAATAGTGGCACAGTTATGGCACAAAATGGAATATCTTAGGACCTGCCATTTCCAATTAAGTCACACTCTTTACTGTTAAGCCACGCCCCTTGCTGAGCATATCAGAAAAAGTCTACAAACCCTAGGTGTGCCAAATTGCCAACTGCACCACTTTTTAGACAGATTTTTGGTGCAGACACATTAGTAAATCTGGGCCTATGTGTTATCTGCTATTTTTTACATAGGAATGCATAGAGCTTCCATTCATCTGTACGATTCACTGTTGCATTTTACTTTTACTATTTTCAGCAGTCTAGCATTACAATACTGATTTAGCTTCTAGTTCCTATCTTTTCTGTTATTTCTTTTTCATTTCAATCTGTAAGCATATCTTCAAATGTTGTCATTATTTTATTTCCCAACAGGCATTGTGCTATTGATTTGCCATATCTGTGGAAGCTCAAAGTGACTATTTCATATACTGCACATTACTACCTTTTCTTATAGGCACACTCAAGGCATATGTTAGTGCATAGCCCTGTTTTATTATTAGATGCAGCTGACAAAGCATTTTCGGTGCAGCTATTCAATACTGCATATAATAATTCTGCTTACACTGTTGTACTGCCAGAATTGTTGAATCAATAAAAGCTGTAAAGGAAATTGTTAGGCCTCTGCATCTCATCTAGACAGTGACAGGAAGAGTAAAGACTCATTTTATGTCTTGTCTGTGCCTTTATATTCAATTAGAATGTGCAGAACTCTGACTGGTGAATCGTTGCACTTATTTATTAACATAGTGAATACATACATACATGCATACATACCCTAATGGCTGCGCACCATTATACATACAAACAATAGAGCTAAGAAATGGGGATCATGCTAAATAAAAGTGGTACAATACCTACTATAAATGAGTCAATGGAAGCTCTTAGCGCACATATTTGATCAAACATGTGTCGGGCCCATCTACCAGGCGTCAAGGTGGCTTCCGCAGATGGGTCCCTAACACTAGTAGCGCTTCTTTTAGACTCAACATGCCCATCTACCTGGGGCTTCTGAGCAGAGTACTTATGTATCTGGTTCCTACACTGCCCTGAATATTGTAGGCTTAGGTAAATCCAAAGAGAGGCAGTATACTAGTGTTAGGGACCCATTTGCAGAAGCCACCTTGACGCCTGGTAGATGGGCCCGACACAGATTTGATTAAATATGTGCGCTAAGAGCTACCATTAACTCATTTATAGTCGGTATTGTACCACTGTTATTTAGAATGACCCCCATTTCTTAGCTCTATTGTTTGTATGTATAATGGTGTGCAGCCATTTTTTTTTTTATAATCATGCTTGCTTCATGGATATGCACCTGTGATCCTGAAGGTTCTAGTCTAAATTCTCTTATAGTATATATTGAGGGTAGTGCCTCTTTTAGACTGAACACGCCCATCTACCTGGGACTTCTGAGCAGAGTACGTATGTAGCTGGTCTCTACACTGCCCTGAATATTGTAGGCTTAGGTAAGTCCAAAGAGAGGCAGTATATTAGTGTTAGGGTCCATTCACACATCCGCAAAATGGGTCCGCATCCGTTGCACAATTTTGCGGAACGGGTGCAGACCCATTCATTTTCAATGGGGCCGGAATGTGTTGTCTGAATCCCCATTTGCGGATCTGCACTTCCGCATCCGTGCTATCGTTTCCGCAAAAAAATAGAACATGTCCTATTCTTGTCCGCAATTGCGGACAAGATTAGGCATTTTCTATTATAGTGCCGGCGATGTGAGGTCCGCAAATTGCGGAATGCACATTGACACTTTGACACTTATATACTACCTCTCTTTGGACTTACCTAAGCCTACAATATTCAGGGTAGTGTAGAGACCAGCTACATATGTACTCTGCTCAGAAGTCCCAGGTAGATGGGCGTGTTCAGTTTAAAAGAGGCGCTACCCTCAATATATACTACAAGAGAATTTAGACTAGAACCTTCAGAATCACAGGTGCATATCCATAAAGCAAACATGATTATAAAAAATAAAATGGCTGCACACCATTATACATACAAACAATAGAGCTAAGAAAATGGGGGTCATTCTAGATAAAAGTGGTACAATACCGACTCCAAATGAGTTAATGGAAGCTCTTAGCGCACATATTTGATCAAACGTGTGTCGGGCACATCTACCAGGCATCAAGGTGGCTTCTGCAGATGGGTCCCTAACACTAGTATACTGCCTCTCTTTGGACTTACCTAAGCCTACAATATTCAGGGCAGTGTAGGAACCAGCTACATAAGTACTCTGCTCAGAAGCCCCAGGTAGATGGGCGTGTTGAGTCTAAAAGTGCCATATATTTTGCTGCCACATATTTTCAGGTGTGTACTCCACTGCAGCTCGTTCTTTGCATTTAAATGCCTGGTCATGCAAGTGGTGCTCAGGTTTAAAACATTTATGCCTCGCTTCAGACTCTGATTGCATGGTGCAAACCACTTGAGTCTTGTCGTCAGCACATTGTCTGAAGAACTGCCAAACCAGGGAACTCGTTGGAGCTTGCTTTGGTGTGCTTAGTCCCTGGGTGCGGTGGACAGTAGCAGGTGTACTGGCTATGGGACGTCCACTCTGCTTTTGCACCCTGCTCCCTCTTTTGCTGTGCGGCTGGCTCTGTGTGACCACCACCTCTTCCTCTAAACTGCACACGTCACTTGCATGACCTTGATTCCATGTGGGGTCTATAACCTCATCATCTTCCACATCACCTTTCACCCACTCTTCACCCCTGCCTTGCTTGCCGGTCTGCACACTGCAGAAAGCCGCAGCAGTTGGCACCTGTGTTTCGTCATCATCATCTGAGAAGTGCTGCGGTGGTCCTCCCATGTCCACATCCTGAAACATAAGTGGTTGGGCATCAGTGCACTCAATCTCTTCCACTTCTGGGGCAGGGCTAGGTGGATGGCCCACGGAAACCCTGCCAGCAGAGTCATCAAAAAACTGGAGGCACTGTCAGCCATCCAATCTACTACAGCCTCTACTTGTTCTGGCCTCACCATTCACAAACCGGTATTCGGGCCTACAAAATGACGCTGAATGTCCTGTCGCCTACGTGCACCTAAGGAAGGTGTTTCATTTGGACGTGTAGCTGGCACAGATTGACCACACCCTCTCCCTGCAACAGGAGCTCCACCAGCAGCACCACGACCAGGGCCACATCCCTTATTTGATGCTCTTCTCATTCTTTGAGGTCACCCACAGAACTAACAGACAGATTAACTATATTATTTTCCCTGTCACGGATGCAGTGCAGGTGTACCTCACACCAAAAATGGGTATATGTTGTTACCTACCGATCTAACAGACGGATTAACTATATTAATTTACCTGTCAAGTATGCAGTTCAGGTGTATCTTACACCAAAAATGTGTATATTTCACCCACCGAACTAACAGACAGATTAACTATGTTAATTTCCCTGTCACATATGCAGTGCAGGTGTACCTCACACCAAAAATTGGTATGTCACCCACCGAACTAACAGACAGAGTAACTTTATTAATTTCCCTGTCACGTATAAAGTGCACGTGTATCTCACACCAAGAATAGGTATATGTCACCCACCGAACTAACAGACAGATTAACTATTATATTTTTGTGTCAGGGGTACAAAGATGGTGCATTGCACCCACAAAAAATCGCTATAGTTCACACACAGAATTAATAGCCAGATTAATTATTATAATTCTGTGTCAGGGGTGAAAAGATGGTGCATTGCACCCGCAAAAAATCGCTATAGGTAGCCCACAGAATTAACAGCCATATTAATTATTATATTTCTGTGTCAGGGCTGCAAAGCTGGTGTATTGCACCCACAAAAAATCACTATAGGTCACCTACAGAATAAATAGCCAGATGAAATTCCTAACACTCTCCCTCACTTCAGCTGCCTGGTTCCTGTCCCTGCACTACTCAGAGCTGATGGGCGGTGCTACACGTGATCCAGCTGGTATACAGGCTGGGTCACATGATGCACCGGCCAATCACAGCCATGCCATTACTAGGCATGGCTGTGATGGCTTCTAAGTGCCCACAACTTAAAAGCTTGTTGATTGGCTGCCCTGCAGCCTTTCAATAAGCTGTATTAAATGCCCAGAAACGGAACTCTTTGTGGCAAAGTTCGGGTTCGGGTCCTGGTACCTGAACTCGTAAAGTTCAGTACGGACCCGAACTTTGCAGTTCGGGTTCGCTCAACACTAGTCAGTTACCCTTGCAGGTCACCTAGCTCGCAGACCACGCTGATGCAAATGGTTTTTAAATGATCTGATGTGACACTTGGTTGCCTCTCACCTCCCTTAAATGTGCCTGGAGTTGTGTGGCATTCATTATCCAGTTCTGCAGGGCATTGTTCACAATGAAGCGGTCATCAGTGTGGGATGTGGCCAATGGACATCCACTTCTATGCCTTTCTGTGACTCTTCCAGTCTCTCTGTATCTCTGTTGCAACCTGCTGATGACACTCCGTGATACTCTAAGCTCAGTCTGAACATCCTGCTTGAACGTCGCAATGGCGAGGTACTGTTAATCAATTGTTAGGTGTCGTCTTGGTCTCATGATGTCAAAATGTGAACAGCATGATGAGAAGGACTGTTTATCATACCGTGCAGGATGTTTTTATCTTAGTTTTTTTCTGTGATTTTTTTGTCTATGTAGTATTTGCTTGAGGGAGTGGCACCTTCAAGTGTGAATGTGCACCTATTTTATCTTGGGAGTAGCATTCCTCTGCACTTTTGCCCTTCCTATCCAATAGAGCGCCTTGATTAGGTGGTACATATGGGTGTGCTTGCTCCTCCTCCCATTGGTTGCTTGATGCACATGGAGGTGACTAGGAGCAGCAGACCATATGTGCGGCGTCTGCACTCCTGAACATAGAAGCCCAATGGCTATGGCGCTTGGTAGGCGGGCTCAGATTTGTTTTGATAAAAATATATTGGCTAAGTGTCTCAGATATTATCATATCAGAGTGAGGACTTTGTCCATATATAATGCTTGCATCTACTTTACTAAGTGCATTATTATCTTATTTCTGTGATTTTCTACAAGGAAATCTATTGAGTGATTCATGGATCAAATATCTGTTTCAATTTTGCCGTTAAGCTCCTTGTTAGAGAACATCAAGTTGTGCAAAAAGTACTGAAACATTGAACAGTTGGACGTGCGCATTCAAAAGTTTAGAGAAGGTCACATTAAAGGGGTTGTCCGAGTTATTTTTTTGTTCTTTCTATGTTCCTAACTAGGCAAATGTAACAGCTTTCCAATTAACTCACTTTATCTCCAGTGGCTGGTTTCTCAAATTTTACTGAAGGTCACATGACCTGTGATGTCAGCTTCTCTCCCTGCTCTGATAAAGGTAGTTTACAAGCCTGTAAACCAGACGTCACTGTGCTGGCCACGCCCCCCTTCACTGCCGTCTGCTCTCTTCAGATGCACACACTGGGTACCTGCAGCAGTGACAATTCTGGGCACAGGAGCTGAAGGAATAGAGAGAGCATTGCACAAGAAGGTAGGGGGAAGATCCTGTGTGTATTAGCAGTGTCATTATACAGGTGGGACTTGTAGTTCTACACATACAACATGCTGCTGAGTCTCCCAGCAGGCAGACATGTCACTCAGGGCAGCTCTTGTATTCACTCCCTTAGCAGTGTCATTATACAGCTGGGACTTGTAGTCCTACACATACAACATGCTGCAGAGTCTTCCAGCAGGCAGACATGTCACTCAGGGCAGCTCTTGAATTCACTCCCTTAGCAGAGCAGGGGGAGGGGCAGAGATTGTTTTTATTGCATGTAAACAAAGGGCCAGAAAAGAACCAGGGAAATGAGGAAATATATATTTATTTTTTTTTGCATAAAACTTGCTTAGCTTAGTTATATATTGCTGCCCATCAGATTTTCAGTGCTATATATTTTTTTTCATAACTCGGACAACCCCTTTAAGTTCACCTGTAAAGGTTAATCCTGAAAGTTCACCCACAAACCAAATATCCTTAACTTTTTGTGAGTAATATATATGTTAGAAAGGCTGAAGCTCAGCCTGCATTTGTGGGAGGGGCTTGAGCCTATATCAGCCCTTCTCACTGTTACCCGGCAGGCGTTTCGGTTATCGACTTCCGGGTAGAAGAGTCGCATCTGCTCCCCTCTGCCGCCCCGGCTTCACGCTGCAGCTTCCGCGTTGCACGGGGTAAGTTGGAGGCTTCCCCCTCCGAGCTTTGCTTTCGGGTTCCCCACTGGTCGCATCCTCATCGCACCCCAGCTGCCACAGGTAACGCACCGCTGAATCACCAATGCCGCGGCCGGCGGTGTGCACGTGGCGCCCCGCCTTCTCTAAGGAGGGATTCATGGGCGGCCAGCAGCCCTGCCCCCTGGCCCTGTTCTTACAGTTGCGGTCCACCGCTTGACGGCATGACTCCCGGGGGGGGGGCTCGGGTCCCACGCGCCACATCTAGTGCCCAGTGTACTTCTCGCGGTGGCTGGTGGGACTCGCGGCTTCCTTCGGGGGTCATGTTGCGCTGGGTTCCAGGTAGCCGCTTTTGAGCGCCTGCTGTGCGTGTCTGGTCAGCAGGGGGCGGCATTGGGCATGCCATTACGTTTATCCACCCTGCGGTCCTGCCTGCTGACATCCCAGGTAGGGTGCGGCAGGTACGTGCTAGCATGCTCCTGGGAGCAATAGCAGCTGCAATATATGTTAGCTTGTGTGGGTTGCATTTAAAAAATAAATAAATGAATAAATAAAGTTTAAAAAAATAAAATAAAAATTTAAATGACCCACCTCCCTGATACGCTCAGGTCGTCTCCCTCTTGCCAGGATCGCCCACACACTCTATGCCTTTTCTCCACTAGTGTTGAGTGCGAAAATTCGAATAGCAAATTTTTTTAGCGAATATCGGCACTTCGCTAATTCGCGAATAGTTCGAATATAGCACTATAAATTCGCTATTTTTATTATTTTTTTTATTTTTTATTGTTATATTTTTTTCCTTCCCACTTCCCAAAAGTAGTTCTTACCTGTCCTGAGGATTCCTGGCTTCCTGGCTGCTCCAGTCAGTGCCCGTTGCCGCTTCTGCCGACTTCCGTGCTCTTGGAGCGTCCCCATCACCAAAGTATTCTCCATCTTCGTTTTAGCTCCATATTTGTCAACTTCGCTAATTCTAGCAATCAAATAGGAAAGTTGACTAGAGACAGCTAAGTTTTTAATTCGCTATGCAATTATTTTATTTATTTTAAAAAAAGCAAAGTAATATAACTATAATACTTGATAATTATTATAATTATTCAATTAAAAAAAAAAAAAGCAAAGTAATATAATCGCATAGCGAATTAAACACAGCTGTCTCTATAGTCAACTTTCCTATTTGATAGCGAAGTTGACGAATATGGAGCTAAAACGAAGTTGGAGAATACTTCGTTATCTCTGTTTTAAGGAATATGACAAATACATTCGTCATATTCGTCATCTTCGCTAATTCTAGATATCAAACCAATAGGAAAGTTACCTTAACCCCTTAAGGACGCATGACGTACCGGTACGGCATGTTTCCCGAGTCCTTAAGGACCCATGACGTACCGGTACGTCATGTGTTGTTCCGATCACTGCCGTGCGGCTGGCAGTGATCGGAACCCGGTGCCTGCTCAAATCATTGAGCAGGCACCTCGGCTAAATGCGCGGGGGGGTCCCGTGACCCCCCCATGTCGGCGATCGCAACAAACCGCAGGTCAATTCAGACCTGCGGTTTGTTGCGCTTTCTGCAGTTTCTGATCGCTGCGGTCCCTGACCGCGGCGATCAGAAACTTTACTGTGGCAAAAATATATATTTATCACCCCCCCTGCACCTCTGAACGATTTTAGCCCGGTGGGAGGTGCAGGGGGGGGAGATGCGGGCGGTGGGGGCGGTGCGGGAGGCGGGCGGTGCGGCAGGCGGGATCGCGATCCCCCGCCCGCCTCCTATTGAATAATCGTTGGTGTAGAGTGGGTATACCAGGGTGCCAGCAAGTGCTGGCACCCTGGTATAAACGGCTGACATCGGTGATGCGATGTCAGCCGTTTAACCCTTTCCATACAGCGGTCCGTACGGACCGCTGTATGGAAAAGGTTAACAGCTCAGGGAGCTCCCTCCCTCTCCGATCGGGGGGCTGCTGTGCCTTTGCAGCCCCCCGATGGAGAGGGAGAGAGCCCCCAGACAGCCCCCCGACAGATCCCCTCCTCACCCTTCCCCGTCTGCGAAGTTCTGAGCAGACGGGGAAGGTTCCCATGGCAACAGGACGCCTCTCAGGCGTCCTGCTGTCCATGGTGCTGAACAGATCTATGCTGAAAGCATAGATCTGTTCAGTGTAAGTAAAATACAGTGCAGTACCCTATATAGAGTACAGTACTGTATTATACAGACATCAGACCCACTGGATCTTCAAGAACCAAGTGGGTCTGGGTCAAAAAAAAAGTAAAAAAAGTGAAAAAAAAGTAAAAATAAAAAAACACATTTATCACTGATTAAAAATGAAAAAAATTTAATTCCCTACACATGTTTGGTATCGCCGCGTCCGTAACGACCTGATCTATAAAACGGTCATGTTACTTTACCCGAACGGTGAACGCCATAAAAATAAAAAATAAAAAACTATGATGAAATTGAAATTTTGCCCACCTTACTTCCCAAAAAAGGTAATAAAAGTGATCAAAAAAGTCGCATGTACGCCAAAATTGTAACAATCAAATCGTCATCTCATCCCGCAAAAAATGAGACCCTACTTAAGATAATCGCCCAAAAACTGAAAAAATTATGGCTCTTAGACTATGGAAACACTAAAACATGATTTTTTTGGTTTCAAAAATGAAATCATTGTTTAGAACTTACATAAATTAAAAAAAAGTATACATATTAGGTATCGCCGCGTCCGTATCGACCGGCTCTATAAAAATATCACATGAACTAACCCCTCAGGTGACCACCGTAAAAAAATAAAAATAAAAACGGTGTAAAAAAAGCAATTTTTTGTCATCTTACATCACAAAAAGTGTAATAGCAAGCGATCAAAAAGTCATATGCACCCCAAAATAGTGCCAATCAAACCATCATCTCATCCCGCAAAAAATGAGACCCTACTTAAGATAATCGCCCAAAAACTGAAAAAATTATGGCTCTTAGACTATGGAGACACAAAAACTTTTTTTTTGTTTTAAAAATGAAATCATTGGGTAAAACTTACATAAATTAAAAAAATTGTATACATATTAGGTATCGCCGCGTCCGTGACAACCTGCTCTATGAAATTACCACATGATCTAACCTGTCAGATGAATGTTGTAAATAACAAAAAAAAAAAACGGTGCCAAAAAAGCTAATTCTTGTTACCTTGCCGCACAAAAAGTGTAATATAGAGCGACCAAAAATCATATGTACCCTAAACTAGTACCAACAATACTGCCACCCTATCCCGTAGTTTCTAAAATGGGGTCACTTTTCTGGAGTTTCTACTCTAGGGGTGCATCAGGGGGGCTTCAAATGGGACAAAAACAGTCCAGCAAAACCTGCCTTCCAAAAACCGTATGGCATTCCTTTCCTTCTGCGCCCTGCCGTGTGCCCGTACAGCGGTTTACGACCACATATGGGGTGTTTCTGTAAACTACAGAATCAGGGCCATAAATAATGAGTTTTGTTTGGCTGTTAACCCTTGCTTTGTAACTGGAAAAAAAATATTAAAATGGAAAATCTGCCAAAAAAGTGAAATTTTGAAATTGTATCTCTATTTTCCATTAAATCTTGTGCAACACCTAAAGGGTTAACAAAGTTTGTAAAATCAGTTTTGAATACCTTGAGGGGTGTAGTTTCTTAGATGGGGTCACTTTTATGGAGTTTCTACTCTAGGGGTGCATCAGGGGGGCTTCAAATGGGACATGGTGTCAAAAAACCAGTCCAGCAAAATCTGTCTTCCAAAAACCAAACGGCGCACCTTTCACTCTACGCCCCTCTGTGTGGCCGTACAGTAGTTTACGGCCACATATGGGGTGTTTCTGTAAACGGCAGAGTCAGGGCAATAAAGATACAGTCTTGTTTGGCTGTTAACCCTTGCTTTGTTAGTGGAAAAAATGGGTTAAAATGGAAAATTAGGCAAAAAAATGAAATTCTCAAATTTCATCCCCATTTGCCAATAACTCTTGTGCAACACCTAAAGGGTTAACGAAGTTTGTAAAATCTGTTTTGAATACCTTGAGGGGTGTAGTTTCTTAGATGAGGTCATTTTTGGGTGGTTTCTATTATGTAAGCCTCGCAAAGTGACTTCAGACCTGAACTGGTCCCTAAAAATTGAGTTTTTGTAAATTTCTGAAAAATTTCAAGATTTGCTTCTAAACTTCTAAGCCTTATAACATCCCCAAAAAATAAAATATCATTCCCAAAACAATTCAAACATGAAGTAGACATATGGGGAATGTAAAGTCATCACAATTTTTGGGGGTATTACTATGTATTACAGAAGTAGAGAAACTGAAACTTTGAAATTTTCAAATTTTTCTAATTTTTTGGTAAATTAGGTATTATTTTGAGCAAAAAAAAAAATTTTTTTGACTTCATTTTACCAGTGTCATGAAGTACAATATGTGACGAAAAAACAATCTCAGAACGGCCTGGATAAGTCAAAGCGTTTTAAAGTTATCAGCACTTAAAGTGACACTGGTCAGATTTGCAAAAAATGGCCAAGTCCTTAAGGTGAAATAGGGCTGAGTCCTTAAGGGGTTAAGTTAAAATTGCATATTAATTGCGATAACTAGAATGATGACGAATATTCGATTTCAACGAATATTCAAGCGAATATTCGCGAATTTCGTCGAAATCGAATATGGCACCTCCTGCTTATCACTATTCTCCACCTGGTCACGCCCAGGCCTGTCATCGTCTGCCTGGTATGCCCAGGTCACTGTTGTCCTTGTGTCCTTAGCCACTTCCTAGGTCCCTGATTGTTCACCGGGCACGGTCGCTTGTCTTGCTTTGTCTCATTGTCGTCCCCTGGTTCGCCCAGGGCACAGTTCGTTCCTGGTACGCCCAGGTCCTCCTTGCCTACTCACCTTCAATTGGTACATGGGTCTTCTCGCACCTTTCCACCAGCTGGCAGTCGTGCTGTCTGGTCTAGCACAGCCTACGGGGCCACTCTTCCGCCTGGTCCTTAGGTTTCTTCCACGCTCTTCGTCCACCTGGCTCACAGGTCCGTTATGTAATGTCTTCCGCCCTCCGCTGCCCGCTGCTACGCGCAACTTCTGTCTCGTCACATGACAACGCGCCATCTCTCCCTCCTACCACCTAGTACGCTCAGGTGGCCTTCTTCTGTCAATAGCCAATCTGATACGCTCAGATCGTTTATTTGACTCCAGAGGTGCGCCCCATCCTGGCCAGTTTGCCTGGCTCAACAGGTCTGGGGTCATCCCTCGTTCTGCACTCTCAAATTTTCGCCTGTCCCCCTTTTTCTTTTAGGATCTAGCCTATTCCCCGGTTCCAGTCAGTCCTGTCCAGGTAAGTGCTCACTGACATCCTCGGCGAGCCCAACGGGTCAATGTTTCTCGGTTAATCAGATTCTTCATCTATCCGGGCAGGTCGATTTTCCAGCTAGTCTGTGTTACGGTGTTCTGTATTTGGGTACGTTTATATCTTCGTCCTCACACCTTCTCGGTCCTTTACTCCATCACCCTTTTTGTTTTTTTTTGTTTTTTTTTGTTTGTTTGTGTTTGTCACGCATTTACGTTTCCACAGGTCAAGCATGTCTTGAGCCTCTGATATAGATGACAGCCTTTCTGTCCCTGAAAACTGTCGTTTAAGGCCAAGCCGGTCCTTCGTCACTAAGGAGTTGGACCATTCCAAAGTTACTCTCGGAGCTTAACAGGAGGGGCATCCCGCACCCAGCCTCCACCAGAAAGGCAGAACTATATAAGCTCATCATGACCAGCCCCAACCCTTCCGGGGTTCAGGCAGGCACATCATCTATCCAGCTCTTGCTGGTGCAGCTACAGTCCACCTTGAACACACTCGTCGACTCAGTGGCTGACGTCCGAGCAAGAGTATCGGAACTGGAGTCCCGGGCCTCCGTGGCACCCCCGGCACCCGCCCCACTGGCCACCCCCTCCACTTCGGTACACCCAGGCCTATTCCCCAAGTGGGCCCCATCGCATTTTATCCAAAAGAAACATTCTGGCAGGGAAAGATGTTAATCTTGCGTCGGTTCTCATTGCCACCCAAGATGTACCCGAAAACAGGGTGATCAATTGTGTGGATGTGTCCGTGGTCCTCAGGGCCAAGTAATCTTGGCTTAACCGCAAGTTATCCATTCCGGAGTTTGTCCTGGCGTTCAGCCTCTTTAGGGGCATTGTTGCACTCCACAACCGGAGAGAAGGAAAGAGCTGGACAACTACTTGTACCTGGTCACCGACCTGGGTCACAAGTATGGAGGTTCGGCCTTCTACGATTACCATCGTTCTTTCTCGGCAAAAGCGGCAGCAGCTTTGGCTCAGTTTCAGTATGTCACCAGCTGGGCCAGCATTGATACAGAACTATTCTGCCGTCACTTCGCAGGGCTCAGGGCACCCACCTGCGTGATGTGCCAGTCCATTTTTCATACCTTCGAGTGGTGCAAAAATACCGCCCACACCGTGCAGGACCGGGCTCTCCCGGGGACCTCCGGGACCCAGCAGCCCACCCCTTCTGGCAACAAGCTCGGCCGGCCAATCATCTACCTGGGAAGGAGCCGAATCTGTAATAATTTCAACACAGGTGGTTGCTCCTATGGCAGTTGCAGAGCCCTCCACGTTTGCTCCTTGTGTTTTAGGGCCCTCCCTCATTCCTCCTGTCCCAAGAGGGCGGCTAAACAATCCTGACTAGCCGACATTAATGTGGACCTCCTGGCGGCTCTCCTCCGGGACCACCACGATGAGAACTTCGTGGCGTTCCTGTTGGCAGGCTTCTCGGAAGGGTTCCACACCGGGCTCATCGCACTACCGCAGGTCCCTTGGGAAGGCAGGAATCTTCTATCAGCCACCGGGGATCCAACAGCAACAGGCGAGTTAATACAGTCCGAAGTAGATAAAAGTTTCCTTATAGGTCCCATTCCATCCATACCCTTTCCTTCATGGCGCATCAACCCTATCGGCCTGGTATCTAAAAAAAAAACACTAATAAAAAAAAGGTTGATCTATGACCTGTCCGCCCCTCATGTTTCTGCTATTCCTAGCCTTAATTAACTCATCCTTCGGAAGAGTTCTCCATGAAGTATTCCTCTATAGACGACGCCATACGAGCCATTTTGTTGTATGGCAGAGATGCTTGGTTGGCAAAGGCGGACATTGCGGATGCATTCAAGCTCCTCCCCATCCAACCTCAGTTGTGGAAGTACTATGGCATTAAGTGGGCCGGCCAATATTACTTCGCCAACAAGCTCACTTTCGGCTCTAAAAGCAGCCCTTGGTTGTTCGACTAGTTCGCCAAGGCGCTACACTGGATCTTGGTCTATCACGGCGAACTGCAGACGGTCATCCATTACCTGGATGACTTTCTGATCATTGAGGGCCCACAGGACAGATCAGGCAATCTCGCCACCCTCCTTGAAATATTCGCCAGTCTAGAGGTTCTGGTCGCCCAGGCCAAGACTGAAGGTCCCGCCACTAGGTCACATTACTGGGCATCATCCTAGATTCCGTCAGAATGGAAGCCAGCCTCCCGGAAGAGAAGCTCGCCCAATGCCGAGAGGTTATTTCCCACGCTGCCTCCTCCGGGTGCCTTAAAAAAAAAAAGAGCTACAATCTCTTCTGGGCCGGCTCAATTTCGCCTCTAGGATCATGACCTAGGGCAGGACGTTGGTATCGAGGCTACTCCAGCTTCTTCCCTCGGCGACCAGGACAGTGTCATCCGATTGGACAGCCCCGCAATGGAGGACCTGGCCATGTGGGAGTTGTTCCCCTCCCGGTGGAACGGCATCTCCCTCTTTGTCCCTCCATGGTCGTCCTCCTTCCCTACTATCTTTTCGGATGCTGCCGCTTCCTGCGGCTCCGCAGCCATTTGGGGTCACCATTGGCTGGTTGACCATTGGCCCACGTCCGTCCTGGCGGATGCCGAATCCATCAGCACCTCCTCCCTGTTGGAATTGTACCCCATTGTCACAGGCGCTCAGGCCTGAGGTCATCAGTGGGCCAACACGTCGGTGATGTTCGTCACAGACAATCAGGCCCTAGTTGACATCTTAACCAAAGGTAGGGCTAAGTCCCAAAAAATAATGACACTTTTGTGCCGGCTGGTCTGGCTTGCCCTTTCTCACAATTTCCATTTGCACTGCAGCCACATTCCTGGCCAGCAAAACATTGCGTCAGACGCATTGTCCCTATTTAATTTCCCCCTCTTTTTCCAGGTCATGTCCGAAGCCGATCCTCTCAGATGTCCCACCCCGGCATTCAGTTCCCTGACCATGGACTAAGTGCTCTCGTCTCCTCAGCAAGGGGCCTGGCACAGCAGTCCCTCGCCCCAAATATGGCCAGGAACTACCAATCTGGCCTGAGAACCTACCAGGATTTTTCCAGACTCCACCCGCAGGGCGAGCTACCAGACATCCCGTACATCATGGCCTTCATCGCCCATTGTCATCAACACTTACATCTCTCACATAACACCATCAAGTTGTACCTTGCGGGCGTCCAACACCACGCCATGCTCCGTAACCCGGAAGAGGGCTCCAATTTTTCATCGCATTCAGTCAAGGCCACCTTGCGTGGGGTCCAGAAAGGCAGGGTCAACCCCCCTTCCCGCAGACAGGCGGTCACGGGCGATGTCATCAGCCCTTGATGGCAACCCTTTTGGGCCCTTCTCCTGCTTGGTCATCAAAGCTGCCATGTACCTGGCCTTCTACGGGTTCCTTAGGCCAGGTGAATTCACTTGCAGCTCAGCAGGGCGCAGCAGTCTGTTAAAGGAGCCACTAGTGTGGAGCCAGGGCCACTATACGCTCAGGTTATTGTCCACTAAGACAAGCCAGTCAGGTCCCCCAGTTGAGGTGAAATTCTTCAATCTAGCAATAATTGGTGCCCGGTACAAGTCCTCAGGCAGCTCATGAACGCCATCCATGAAGCTCCCCCTAACAGCCCACTGCTACCTCATCTCAATGGCCCTCTCACCTCTGCACAATTCATATGTCACATCCGTACACTTGCATCAGGCTTAGGCTTCGACCCTAGCTCAATCTCTGGCCATTCCTTATTCCTTCCGTATCAAAGCAGCATCCGCAGCTTCCAAGCACAGGGTCCCCGCTCATGTCATCCGGAGAATGGGATGCTGGCGCTCGTCATGCTTCGCCAGGTACATACCAAACCCACAGATAGAAATTTCGCAAGCTTTTCATTCTCTGGTATTGTGATTCAATAAATTCCTTGCATTAACTACCTTTGTTTCCTTTTTGCCCCCTTTATAGGCTGCTCTCGTACCTGGCTCCAGGCACAACTCAGCCGGTTAGATGTCGAGACAGGCACGCCTGCCCGGGTCCAACTTTTAGCCACGACCACAAGTTAGAAAGGCTGAAGCTCAGCCTGCATTTGTGGGAGGGGCTTGAGCCTATATCAGCCCCTCTCACTGTTACCCGGCAGGCGTTTCGGTTATCGACCCAACCTCCCATTCCCCTTATTTTCTAATCTTCTCCTCCAGGGCAGCACCCTTATAGGCTGCTCTTGTACCCGGCTCCAGGCACAACTCAGCCGGTTAGATGTCGAGACGGGCATGCCTGCCCGGGTACAACTTTTAGCCACGACCACAAATATATATATGTAATTGCTGACTATTCTACATAAGGTGTGTAGAGCAGTATTTTGTTATTTATTTTTGCCAGAATTAGAGATGAGCGAAGTTTTCAAAAATTCGATTTAGGACGCTTTGCCGAATTTTGCCAAGAAATTTGCTTCATTACTAAGTAATTCATCATCAAGGTGTACATCAGTGTGCATTGCACAAACATGCGTAACTAATCCTTTCAGAATGACAGACAAATATATAGACGTGTGCATCATCATACAGGCCACTACCATTTCTAGCTAATCCCTTCTGTTAAACCAAAAGAAAAGCATTCAGCAGCCTTCACTAAAGCAAATAAAATGCTGTGCACCCCTGGAGGATCTGTTTAGTGTAAAAAAAAAAAAGACATGGAGGCAGCACCAACAAAGTAGTAGAGAAAAAAAAGGTTATTTTAATCCATGTTGTGGCAGTGCAAACACATGCTTTTGAATCCCTTCTGTTAAATGTAGAATGACTGTGCGTCACTATTAGGCTCAGTTCACACTTCAGTTATCCGGTCAAGTTATTCTCATAATTTATTGCCAGCCAAAAGCAGATGCAGGACAAACCCACAGTACAGGTGTAGATCAATTCATGATTGGCTTGTGAATTTGGCTCACAAAAACTGATGGAAATAACTGACCATATAAAAGTGTCTACTAGGCCTTACAGGTCAATGTTAGCATCAGGTCTAATTTATCGGCGTGAACTAAACCGTGTAGTGGCCCAAGATACAAGTAGTGGCCCCATGACAGATTGGGGAGGGTTTCAGCAGTAAGGTGTTGACATCACTGTTTATTTTTCTATTCTGATTCATCAGAAAAACAACCCCCAAAAAACATATTCTGTCTTTTGAGCATCTGCCTTCACACGTTCAGTATTTGGTCAGTAATTGATCGGTATTGGTAAGGCAAAGAAAAAAAAACAGGAGTGGGTCCAAAACAAATGACAGGTGTTGGGAATATTTGCATGTCTTCTGCGTTTTCTACCCACTCCTGCTTTTGGCTTCCTAATCATGATCAAAACCTGATGCAAAATGCTGATCTTGTGATAGAGCCCTCCTGCTCAATTTGGCACAAGTCCCACAGCCTATCAGAGGAACAGGGAAGAGAGACGCCTCTCCCTCCCCTGCCCCACAGCACAGGCATCTGTATCGCTGTCCTGAGGATGGCGATACAGATGACTATGGAGATGAACGCTTCCACAATGGAAGCGTTCATCTCCCTGTGAACTGCAGCCATTACCGGAGCCAGAGCAAGGCCCCCACCAGCGCAAGGCCTCACAAAAAAAAAAGGCTCGGGACCGGCCGGTGTCAGGTGGTGGGCTTTGGGGCCCGTGGGCAATTGCCCCCCTTACCTCTATGGAAGCGCCGGCCCTGTTCCCAAGCAAAATAAGCAGCAAAAGATAGAGGCAGTTGCAAGACAGGTGAGGGAACAGAGTTTTTTTTTCCTGGGCCATGCCAACTAAGTGTAGTGTGAGAGGTATCCACCAATTCCTGGCTGTGTGTGTCTGACATCACTTGAGATGATGTTGAAGAGCAAGTCAACCATTCCAATACAGCTGGATTGTTAGTCAAAACACGACCACTGGATGACAGTGGCAGCTCTGGACTGTTGCTGTGCCTGCTGCTACCAACAATGCTTCTGCTGCTACTAGTACCAAATAAAGCAACATTTTTGCCACTGCCCGTTTCTTTTGAAGGCCCAGGCAACTGTCTGTTAACCATAGTGTACAGTAACTGAATCAGTAATGTAATTATGTAACTAAGTATGAATGGTGCAGCAGTTGAACTAGATAAATGCGCCTATATATTATACTGCCATTTGACACAGTCTGACGCACAGTAAGTTTAAGTATAACAGAACAGATTAAGTATGAATGGCGCAGCCGGTGAATTAGATAAACGCTCCTATATATTATACTGCCTGTTGACATTGAGTCTTACGCACAGTAAATCTAAGTATAGCAGAACAGATTAACTATGAATGACACAGCAGGTGAACTAGATAAACGCTCCTATATTTTAGACTGTCTATTGAAACTGAGTCTGATGCACAGTAAGTCTATGTAAAACAGAATAGATTTATGTATGAATGGTGTAGCAGATGAACTAGATAAATTTGCCTATATATTAGACCGCCTGTTGACACTGAGTCTGACGCACAGTAAATCTATGTATAACAGAACAGATTAAGTACAAATGGCACAGCAAATAAACTAGAAAAACGTGCCTATATATTAGACTGCAAGTCTAACAGAACAGATTAAGTATTAATGGCGCAGCAATTAAACAAGATCACAGGGCAATTACATTCAGCTTGCACTGTCCCTGCAGTGTCTCCCTATGCTCTCCCTACAGTGTCTAAAACTCTCCCTACGATCTCCCTACACTGTCCCTGCACTCTCTCTATCCAATATTCTACAATTTTCTTAAACACTGTCCCTACCTCTTGCCACTTTTGCCCCTATCCTCAGCTCACAGTGAAATGATGGAGACCTTGCGGGTTTGCCTCCACATCTTGGCTGGGCAGTAGCTGATGACTGTTCTCTAGAAGCTTGTCGTCGCTGAAAAGTGGAGCTGAGCGGACGGCATACAATACTTCTCCAGCAGAAAGAACAGAAAATTAAAGAGGCAGATTCAGGACAGGTGGGGGCACAGAGATTGTTCCTGGACCATGCCAACTAAGCGTGGTGTCAGAGGAACCCACCAACTCCTGGCTGGGGGTCTCTGATGTCACTTGAGATGAAGTTGAAGACCGAGTCAACCATTCAAGGACAGCTGGGTTGCTGGTGAAAACACAACAACTGGCGTTAGCACCCCCCTTCTGCTGCTACTTCTGCCAGCTCGAGAAACATTTTGGCTACTGCACATTCCCTTAGAAGGTCCTGTCACCTGTCTGTTGGACATACTGCACTGTAATAGTAACTGTAAGGGTAAAATAGCAGTAGTGTCAATTTCACCCCCGAAACAAGGATGAATGGATGTATTTATGTATAAGAGAATGTGAGCACCCTAAAATCTGTAGAATCAGGCTGCAATATTACCCCAATTACACAATTAGTGAGTAACAGATAAATTTATGCATAATAAAACGTGAGTACCTTAAAATCTGTAGTATCAGGCCACAATCTCACCCCAATTACACAATTAGAAATTAACGACTATATGTATGTATAATAAAACGTGAGAACCCTAAAATGAGGAGACTTTTTATAGAGCTGTGACATCACAGCGGCTGGCTAGCAGCTGATTGGCTGTCTGCATGGCATTATGGGTGCTCCCTTATTCCTGGGCTTCTTACTTCCTCTTTATAACATGTGCAGCAGCCAGTTAAGAAAAAAATATGATTTGTTACCATAAAGCGCAAGGAAATTCGACTTCGGGACAAATTAAATTTTTAATAAAATTCTGATCAAATTCCACTTTGTCATCTTCGATTCGCTCATCTCTAATCATCAATATTAAGCCATTGCAAAGCATTTTTAAGATTTCTGCAGATTTATCAACTGCACCTTCCGAAAAAGTCACAAAAAGGCTAAATTTGGAGGGTGGCATACAATCTGCATACAATTCAAAGTGCAAATTCAAATGACTATAGTGCAAAAATTGGGTTTGAAATCACACGTTCTCAAAGGCCTCAGAATCAGGCCTTTGGTATTATTATATGATATTACTGGCAAAGAACGCACAAGTACATATTGGACCTAATTTATCATAAATACAGGGAGTGCAGAATTATTAGGCAAGTTGTATTTTTGAGGATTAATTTTATTATTGAACAACAACCATGTTCTCAATGAACCCAAAAAACTCATTAATATCAAAGCTGAATATTTTTGGAAGTAGTTTTTAGTTTGTTTTTAGTTTTAGCTATTTTAGGGGGATATCTGTGTGTGCAGGTGACTATTACTGTGCATAATTATTAGGCAACTTAAAAAAAAACAAATATATACCCATTTAAATTATTTATTTTTACCAGTGAAACCAATATAACATCTCAACATTCACAAATATACATTTCTGACATTCAAAAACAAAACAAAAACAAATCAGTGACCAATATAGCCACCTTTCTTTGCAAGGACACTCAAAAGCCTGCCATCCATGGATTCTGTCAGTGTTTTGATCTGTTCACCATCAACATTGCGTGCAGCAGCAACCACAGCCTCCCAGACACTGTTCAGAGAGGTGTACTGTTTTCCCTCCTTGTAAATCTCACATTTGATGATGGACCACAGGTTCTCAATGGGGTTCAGATCAGGTGAACAAGGAGGCCATGTCATTAGATTTTCTTCTTTTATACCCTTTCTTGCCAGCCACGCTGTGGAGTACTTGGACGCGTGTGATGGAGCATTGTCCTGCATGAAAATCATGTTTTTCTTGAAGGATGCAGACTTCTTCCTGTACCACTGCTTGAAGAAGGTGTCTTCCAGAAACTGGAAGTAGGACTGGGAGTTGAGCTTGACTCCATCCTCAACCCGAAAAGGCCCCACAAGCTCATCTTTGATGATACCAGCCCAAACCAGTACTCCACCTCCACCTTGCTGGCGTCTGAGTCGGACTGGAGCTCTCTGCCCTTTACCAATCCAGCCACGGGCCCATCCATCTGGCCCATCAAGACTTACTCTCATTTCATCAGTCCATAAAACCTTAGAAAAATCAGTCTTGAGATATTTCTTGGCCCAGTCTTGACGTTTCAGCTTGTGTGTCTTGTTCAGTGGTGGTCGTCTTTCAGCCTTTCTTACCTTGGCCATGTCTCTGAGTATTGCACACCTTGTGCTTTTGGGCACTCCAGTGATGTTGCAACTCTGAAATATGGCCAAACTGGTGGCAAGTGGCATCTTGGCAGCTGCACGCTTGACTTTTCTCAGTTAATGGGCAGTTATTTTGCGCCTTGGTTTTTCCACACGCTTCTTGCGACCCTGTTGACTATTTTGAATGAAACGCTTGATTGTTCGATGATCACGATTCAGAAGCTTTGCAATTTTAAGAGTGCTGCATCCCTCTGCAAGATATCTCACTATTTTTGACTTTTCTGAGCCTGTCAAGTCCTTCTTTTGACCCATTTTGCCAAAGGAAAGGAAGTTGCCTAATAATTATGCACACCTAATATAGGGTGTTGATGTCATTAGACCACACCCCTTCTCATTACAGAGATGCACATCACCTAATATGCTTAATTGGTAGTAGGCTTTCGAGCCTATACAGCTTGGAGTAAGACAACATGCATAAAGAGGATGATGTGGTCAAAATACTCATTTACCTAATAATTCTGCATGCAGTGTATATGCCAGTTTTCTGTTGTAAAAAAGTCACAAACTGTATGTTTGTGACGTTTTTAACACCACATGTGCAAACAATTTTGTGCAAGTGGTGTTTCTCTGCCACCCTCTCCATTTTGCCAAAAAGTCATAAGGGAGGGGAGGTAGTGGTGCCAGCAGCCAAGCCACATTTATCATCTTTAACGTCAATTTTCTGTAATAAAAGAAAACTGAAATATCAGTATAGGCTCACAGACTGGTGGATGCTGTGTCTAATTTATGACGAGGCATATGCTTTGCCATAAATTAGGCGCAGTCTCCGGAACCGCCTCTGGCTATCATAGACCAGTCTACAACTCCAGCTTATGATAAATCTGCCCCATAAAGTTTACCCAATACATCGTTGTCTCAAATTATTAAAGCGCAGTCAAACCGACCAGGAGGAGTGGGTGCCAGAAAAAGTTGCATGACCTGCCAAATTTCACAGGGACCCTTTATTACGGGAATGAATGAGGAAATTCACATGTCATGTAATAGAGATGGGCCATATGAATATTTAATCAGGTGTAACATCATGGTCTCTAAAAGGAGCAACAAAATCCATCCAACTGTTCAACTGAATTGCTTTATAATATGGTTGCTATTCTGACAACCCAATACCACCTGATTCCCTTTTTCTTGTTTAGGAGACTGTGTGCCAACCTAGGTCAGAGTTGTCTCTATAGGAATTTAGAAAATAATGCTGTGTATGAACATAAAAATGGTGAGCTGGGAGATGCATCAAAACCATTTTAATTATATAAGAATCTTAAAGACCATAAAGGCTTTCCTGGGGCTTAACTAGAAAAGGTTGGGCCCCACAGAAAATTTTAGAATGACCTTCCTCCCTACTGAGCAACTTCCCTGCAACCCTCCCATCCAGCTAGTCAAGACTGTTCACACTTGCCAAAAACCTTCACCCATTTAGTAGTTACAGTTGTGTTCAAAATAATAGCAGTCAGACATCACTAACCTGATCAATCACTGTTTTTGGTAGAAATTATATTTCTACATGGCAAATAATTTACTAGCAGGTGTAGTAGAGTTATAGAAATCCAACAGACCCAACAGTCATGACATGCATGCTGCTGATTCTGTGTAATTGAATCACAAATTGAAAGGTCATTCATTCTTTGAAAAACAGGTGGCAATTATTGCCCTTATTTAAGGAAGGAAGGCAGCAAATGTTGTACATGCTTGTTACAGTGCATTTCTCTCTGAAAGTCTGAGGAAAGTGGGTCGTTCCAGACATTGTTCAGAACAACAGCGTACCTTAATTAAAAAGTTGATTGGAGAGGGAAAAACATAAAGAAGTGCAGAAAATGATAGGCTGCTCAGCTAAAATGATCGCAAATGCTTTAAAATGGTAACCAAAACCTGAAAGACGTGGAAGAAAGCGAAAAACTACCATTCAAATGGATAG
This sequence comes from Bufo bufo, assembly GCF_905171765.1. Lineage (NCBI taxonomy): Eukaryota > Metazoa > Chordata > Amphibia > Anura > Bufonidae > Bufo > Bufo bufo. The sequence continues at coordinate 426,264,417 of NC_053390.1, forward strand.
AATAGCCAAAATGGCAAGGACTCAGCCAACAAACAGCTCCAGGAAGATCAAAGAAGGTCTAAAGTTACATGTGAGTACTGTTACAATTAGAAGACGCCTATGTGAAGCCAAGCTATCTGCAAGAAGCCCCCGCAAAGTCCCACTGTTGAAAAAAAGACGTGCTGAAGAGGTTACAATTTGCCAAAGAGCACATTGAGTGCCCTAAAGAGACATTTTGTGGACTGATGAAAGTAAGATTGTTCTTTTTGGGTCTAGTGGCCAAAGACAGTTTGTCAGACGACTCCCAAACACTAAATTCAAGCCATTGAAGACAGTGAAGACAGTGAAGCATGGTGGCGCAAGCATCACGATATGGGGATGTTTCTCATACTATGGTGTTGGGCCTATTTATCGCATATCACTGATCATGGATCAGTTTGAATACATCATAATACTTGAAGAGGTCATGCTGCCTTATGCTGATGAGGAAATGCTGTTGAAATGGGTGTTCCAACAAGACAACGACCCCAAACACACCAGTAAACGTGCAACATCTTGGTTCCAGACCAACAGGATTGACGTTATGGAGTGGCCAGCCATTCCCCGGATCTTAATCCAATAGAAAACTTGTGGGGTGACATAAAAAAAATGCAGTTTCTGAGGGAAAACCAAGAAATAGAGAAGAACTGTGGAATGTAGCCCAATCATCCTGGGCTGGAATACCTGTTCACAGGTGCCAGGAGTTGGTTGACTCCATGCAACACAAATGTACAGCAGTTCTCAGAAACAGTGGTTATACAACTAAATATTAGTTAAGTGGTTCAAAGGAAAGAAAAAACTTCAAACATTCTTCAGTTTATATAGTGAATGTTTGAGTTTGTAAAGAAGATTACAAACAGTGCTATTTTTTGGAACAGATTATATTCACTTTTCTTCAATTTTTTTGAGGAACAACACAAATTTGATATATTTTTCTTCATGTTTTGATTTGGAATAGAATGTGTAGTGTTCCCAATGCATTTGTGTGTATGGAAATAAAAGCTATTAGAAAAATTTTGAGCTTTATTCACTTTTTTTAAACACACTGCTATTATTTTGAACACAACTGTATATCTTATTAGTCTACAGTAATGCTATCCCTTAATTCCTCCACACAATAGTACTCCTCGTAATATAAGTAAAGGCCCCCAGTGGTGTAACTAAAATAAAAATCTGTAATACTCACCTAGCCCCAGTCTCCTGATGAGCAGAGCACATCCCACTCTCCGTAGCAGGCAACATACAACGATGAGTAGATGACAGCCCAGAGGATGATCCTCATCCTATGTGCTATTCTGCTCAGTCCAGCAGGCAATGTCACTGCATCGTGCCTGCTGGAGAGAGCACGCATGAGGAATGAGCCTAGCCTGGGCACACATAGCAGTCATTATTAGTGTCATAGCAGTGTGTGTACTGGCAGTAGGGTAGACACTTTCACAACCCCAAAAAGGAGGACATTAAATCCCAAAAAGCATGACATCTTACGTGGAACAGTGGGTGACAATACTACACACAGAAAGGAAACCATAATCTTAAAAAAATATCTATATAGCAATTTATGTTAAGTCATTGTTGTACTCCCCAAACTTGGCGCCTACTTGCGATATTTAACACCTTTCCTCAATGCCTCAAGGAGTTTGCTATTAGATATTACAGGGAGTAGGTATAAGATGAGAAAACTACAACTCATAGCAAGTTCAGGCTATTAATATGTGGTATCAGCGGACATTACAGGGGAGTAGTATAAGAGGAGAGAAATACAACTCCCAGCATGTCCAGGCTATTATTTCATGATATCAGAGGACATTACAGGGAAGAGGTATAAGAGGAGAGAACTATAACTCCCAGCATGTCCAGGGTATTATTATGTGATATCAGAATACATTACAGGGAGGAGGAATAAGAGGAGATACTTATAATTCCCTTTACCACTATAGATACAGTAGATAGATAGATAGATAGATAGATAGATAGAGAAAAAATGAAGGGCAGGCAGCACACTCACGTAAAGAATAGCTGGTGTTTATTCACCCATGCTGGAAGCACAACGTTTCAGCTCTATACTGGAGCCTTTCTGAAGCAACAAGTGATGGTGGATACAACATTTATATACACAAAGTGCAGGTGCATCAATTTAACTATTAATTATTACAATCATACATAAAATGTGCGAAAAAGTGCATAAATAGTGCAAAAAAAGTGCATATATAAGCATGATTCTGAATGGTAATTACCATACATGATTATCAATAAATACATAGTGTAAAAATACATAAAAAAATGTATCTGTAGTCATCAAAATAATATGTGCAATTCATCTGTGTTAAATTAGTGTCCTTAGTTGGCAGAGAGGGAGGAGACTCACCACAGGAGTGACCATAGCCTAAACACACCATGCGCAGCGTTTCAAAGAGGACACTGTGCATGTCGATTGACAAACAGAGAAAACAAAAGCCATAGAGATATGATGACGAGTTATACGCAAGTATGTCATGCGCACTCATCAGCAAATGCATTAAGGGCAAGTAAGGGCAAAGAGCAAGGCACTAACAGCACAAGCGCACAGCGTCAGTTATGTGCCTGAAATCCATTTTATTTATGGCCAATATCAACAAAAAAAGGCACTAGCAACCAAAGTTAATAATTACATATAAAACAGATACATCCTCGCTCCAGGGGAAACAGATACATCCTTACTCCAGGGGAAACATCAGTGAGAGATACCAGCTAAACAGCAGGCAGACTCACATAATGGTCCACCATAAACCACCCCACACTGGATTCCATTTAAAGTGCATAGCAAATTAATAAATGAAAATAAAAAAAAGGAAAAAAGAACCAATATACAGTATAACAAAAAAAAGATATAATGTTGAATGAGGATTCTTCAAAGCAATAGTCAAGCAACATGTGCAGAATTAGATTTAAAAAAAGCATAAGAATAATACCAAAAACTTAAAAGAGTTGCCCCATCAAGTCACCCTCTCATGCACAGCGAATGGAACACAAAAAAAAAAAGAGAAGAAAAAAGAAAAGTTAGAAATAATAAAGAACTGAAAAATATCAGTTTCACTATTCATACACAGGACTAAAATGAACAGAACAGTACAAGGGTCACAGGCAAGCGTTCATAATAACACACTCATTTTGAAGTCTACATTAAGACCACGGGATTTCACTGTATCAAGCTTATGTATCCACTGTAATTCTCTACGTAGTAGGACAATAGATCTGTCACCGCCCCGTCTAAGAGGAGGGACATAATCTATGATCCGAGAACAAACCTGATGTTCATTATGCTTTAAATCCATAAAATGTTTGGATACTGTTTAATCAAATCTTTTCTTGCAAATGGTATATCTATGCTGATTTAATCTAGTTGATCGAGCATGCTATGCTATGCTCAGCACATCGCAGAGTTCGACCGAACACCACGTGTGCTCAAAAGCGCAATGCTCGAGGCAGTGTATTTAAATGTAATTTAACATCTACTTTTGAAAAGTTTCTGCTGGGATTTGAACTTAGTCTCAACCACTTGTACATTAGAGGCAAGGACCTTATCCACTCAGCTATAAAGCTGAATGCTAAACTGTATCAGAAATACCTCATAGAAGTTTCTGATGTAGTGAGTATTCCTATTCAGCAGAACTTATTTTATATTTCTGTGTAGGTTAACATATAGCTGTTTAGTGGTTAACGTCCTTGTCTCTAATGTACAAGGTTGGGAGTTTGAATCCCGGCAGAAATATTTATTCATATATTTTTAGTAATAATAAATCACAGCAATTGTTATCCTGATCCAAGTTTACTTATTTTATTGCGGACAACAATCAAGTAAAGCGGCAGTACGTGTGTTAACGTTTTCGGTGTGCAGGCCTTCATCAGACATTGAAAGTGCAAATTAAGACAGTGCAAAAAAATACATAAAAACAAAGTAAAATAATACAAAGGAAGATAATACAATGACTGACATAATACTGATGACTAGCTATGTCCAACATTGACTAGCTTTATCCACAGTTATTTAACAGGTCACAAAATCCCACTGTAGTATCCACAGGAGTTGTGGAGCTTCATTATGGTGTACCCTTGATCAAATATATAGACTGGAGGAGGGAACACCTATTACAGGTATCTTAGTGCATATCAGAAGACATGTGCATATCAACATGTATCTGATCGAACTTTAAGGTGTAAACACAGATAGGATCTTACAGGCAAAAGTGTACCAAATTACCGGCATATACATCGCCATCGCCATATAGTAAATAAAGACTATGCATCAGATTAGGAATTCCATAGATTGTAAATCTCTAGACAAGAGGCCTAAATCCACTGTACTGGACTCACCTGTGCCGCAGTTAGGTAGGAGGAAAGGAAGGTTGTATTACACCTCTGGAAACGGTGCTAACCAGCATCAAAAATAAAATAGTGTGAGGGAAACCAGTCCATGCGGTAATTTAAATAGGTTATGGAGGCACACATGATGTGTATGTGTGTCCAGGAGCGCATGGTCATCGCGGACGCCGTGCGCTCCAATTACTGGAAGACGGCTGGGGAATGGAACGCACGGCAGCCGGAAGTTGCGTTCCACAGGCTGGAAGTAGTCCGGCGGTGGAGCGCAAGCTTAGGCTGGCAAAAGAAGGGGGAGGGGCCTATGAAGAGATTAAAATAAGGAAGTAGAAGGAGGCAGAGTACATGTGTAAAACAGGAGGATATGAAAAAAAATGGAAGATATGAAAAAAAATGAAGAGGGAGAGGTGAAAAGACAAGATAAAAGTAATGACAGATATAAGATGGAAAAAATGGAGGGACATAATATGTAGATGAAAGAAAAGAAAATAACAAATGAGACCAATGACAAATAACAGTCAGTAAGAGCAGAATGCTACCAAAGGATACCCTTATGCGGCACTGGGTCCAAACAGTGGTCAAGGGGCCTGTAATCAGAGAAAATGCAGATGTCAAGTATTTCATAGACATACAATCATATTATGACTTACATATAGAGGCATTATCAAAAGCAAAATTTAAATAGTAACATGTCTATATGCACAGTTGGATATATTAAAGGAGATTTTGTATTTCGTATTCACTATTCAATCCCTTGGGGGTAAGACTCTGTAGCGAATGGCTCTAGTAGGCCTCCCTGAGTTTGAGTGTTTTAGATCTATTGCCACCCCTTCTTGGGGGAGGGATATGTTCAATAACTTGAAATTTGATTTGTGCAATAGTGTGTCTTGCTTCATGAAAATGAAAGGGGATTGGCAGAAGTAAGTTCTACCGTCTAATGGTGGACTTATGTTGGCAGATTCTCTCTTTAACTCTTTGGGAGGTTTTACCTATGTATACTAAACCACACGGGCATTTGATAAGATACACCACATAATCTGAGTTACAGGTAAAAAAAAAAACGGAATATCTATTGGTTTCCCCATGTGTGGATAAGTTATAACTGAACCCTTCTGAACATTCAAACATTGAAAACAGAGGAGGCATGGAAATGTGCCTCTCCTCTGTGTTTGTAAGAACAACTGTTTTTGTTACAAGGGCCCTCATCTGCTCTTAGAGATCGCACAGGTTTTTTGGCCTACGATTGCATGGTAGTACAGAATTACTGAATTCTTCTATTTTTGTATATGCCTTTTTAAGTAGCGGCCAGTGGCCCCGGATGATATTCAGAACTTTTCTGTCACTGGGATAAAATGTATGGACAAAAGGAAAATGGTTATTCACATTCGTGGATTTGTGTTTGTTGTATGAGGGGGTTATCAGTGTGTGTGATGGGTAGCCACGGTCTTTAAACCGTTGTTTCATTTCCTCAATACGCTGTGACCTGATTGAAGGATCCTCAACTATGGTGTGTACCATCTTTAGTTGGGAACCTGGAAGAAATTTTTTTGTAGTGAGAGTATGAAAACTTCAGAAATTAAGTAAATTGTTCCTGTCTGTGGGTTTGCGGTATAGATCTGTGGTGAGTTTAACTGAGGAGTTTTTAATGACTAATTTATCCAAGAAATTGATTAAGAATTCGTTGTGATGTATGGTGAACTGTAGTTTGGGAAAAATGAAAGTTAGAAAGCTGTGAAAAACCAATAGATTGTCTTGTGTTCCTTTCCATATACAGAAGATGTCATCTATGTACCTCTTTGATAACAGTATGGGCCAAAAAAAAAAATGGTTGGTATAGACATAGGTCTATTCAAAGTCTGCCATATAAAAAATTGCATAGGGCGGGGCCACGTTAGACCCCATCACAGTACCTTGTTTCTGTAAATAAAAGTAATCTTGGAACATAAAAAAGTTGTTCCGGAGTACTGTCTCGAGTAAGTCGAGGCACAGGGAAATCACCTCCTTGTGTAACTCAGTATTTGTCAACATTCTATTCACTGCAAAAAGACCTTTGTCATGCTATATAGAAGTATACAAACTGGCCACATCCCAGGTGACAAGAATGGTGTCAGTTGGTAAAGGGTCTGTTTGTCTAATAATTTGAAGAAAAGATGTCGTATGAAGTAAGAAGGACTTAGTTTTTTTAACCTGGGGAGTGAGGATCTTTTCAAGGAAAATTGACAAGGGAGATAATATAGAATCCGTGGAGGCTACTATCGGGCAGTGCACAGGACGGTGGAATGTGTAGATCCTTATGAATTTTAGATAGAGTGTAAAATACCGGTATTATTGTATGTGGATGTGTTAAAAAATCTACCGTGGAGTCATCAATGACATCTTTGGAAAGATAGTGTCGGAGGATTTTGTTAATGTGAGTGGAGATGGTTGAAGATAGGTTATTATTGAGTTTCTGGTATATCGTAGTGTCATTTAGTTGGCGTTGGATTTCTGAGGTGTATTGTACCTTATCAATAATAACCAAAGCTCCAGTTAACCAAAGCTTTGAGTACCAGTTGTTTTGATTTCTTAAGGGAATTGAGTGCTTGTCTTTCTACATTGGAAACATTGTTCTGGTATCTATATCTCCTTTGGTTGATGTAACTTCTAAAGAGGTCTATGTCCCTCTGGACCAGATTGATAAATGTTTCTACCGCTGGTTGGTTTTTTGGTGGCATGCAAGTACTCTTGGTGCGTAAACCTAGATCGCTTGAGGAAATGAAAGGTCTACCCCGTGGTCTGGTGCTACACGTTGATAACAGTTTTCTGATATGCACTAAGATACCTGTAATCGGTATTCCCTCCTCCAGTCTATATATTTGATCAAGGGTATACCATAATGAAGCTCCACAACTCCAGTGGATACTACAGCAGGAATTTTGTGACCTGTTAAATAACTGTGGATAAAGCTAGTCACTTTTGGACATAGCTAGTCATCTTCTATCATTATCAGTATTTCATCAGTCACTGTATTATTTTTTTTTGTATTGTTTTCCTTTGTTTTTATGTATATTTTTTTGTATTGTCTTATTTTGCACTTTCAGTGTCTGATAAACACACGTACTGCAGCTTTACTTGATTGTTTTCCGCAATAAAATAAGTAAACTTGGATCAAGATAACAATTGCTGTGATTTATTATTACTACAAATTGGGGTGGGAACTACAGTGCACAGAGTGCGACAAAGATTTGTGATCAGCATCATTTTCTCTGAATAAGTTTTTAGCAATAATATATTTATATATATTATTATATATTTAGAATATATAATATATTATAATATATGTAAATATGATATGGCTAAAAACATCAGTAGTAGTTTCCCACATATTATGCATTAATATATATCAGAAGTTTAATTTTATATATTTATATATATATATATATATATATATATATATATATTATAATTTTTTTTTGTAATTACACATTTATTTTGTGCCATAAATTTTTTACAATTACTAAAAAAAATATAAAATATATAAATTTTATCTCAATTTCTAAAATGTTTCTGCCAGGATTCAAACTCCCAACCTTGTACATTAGAGGCAAGGATGTTAACCACTACACTATAGAGCTACATGTTAACATACACAGGAATATAAAATAAGTCTTCTGCTGAATTGGAATACTCACTACATCAGAAACTTCTATGAGGTTTTTCTGACATAGTTTAGCATTCAGTTTTATAGCTGAGTGGATAAGGTCCTTGCCTCTAATGTACAACATTGGGAGTTCAAATCTTGGTAGAAACTTTTCAGAAATTAGATTTAAATACACTGTGGTGTCCCCAAGCACTGACTCCATTTATGGATATAGCTATATATGGAGTCAGAGCAGGGACTCCTAAGCCGAACTAGAGTTCTGACACCCTCCCCTCTTCAGAGTAGGGGGTGCCTGGGGTACTCCCATTGACTTTCGTTGTGCTTGCGTGCTCTGTAGAACACCCGAGCATTGCAAAGTGTTCTACTCGAGCACACAAGCACTTTGGTGTTCGATCAACACTTCTGGATAGCCTTTTTTTGTGAAACTTAGCTGCCATATCATCAAGAGTAGTATTCAAAGTGGTTTCATCAAAGACGATATGTTTAGCGCATAAAAACTGACTATAAGGTAAGTACTTCACCATGTTTCTGTCACGGAACCATGAACCAGACGTACAACAAGAGATAAGTGAAAATAAGAAGGCTTTATTGAAAATAAAGCTGTAAAGCAAAAGTCCAAACGGATGGTGAAACCGAGCAGAGTCTTTGCGAAGCCAGAGGTCAGGAACCAGAAGGGTAGTCAGACGAAGCCAGGATCAGGAACCAGCAGGGTAGTCAGACGAAGCCAGGATCAGGAACCAGCAGGGTAGTCAGACAAAGCCAGGATCAGGAACCAGAAGCAGCAGCAGTCTTAGGCCTCTTTCACACTTGCGTTGTCCGGATCCGGCGTGTACTCCACTTGCCGGAATTACACTCCGGATCCGGAAAAACGCAAGTGTACTGAAAGCATTTGAAGACGGAACCGTCTTCCAAATGCGTTCAGTGTTACTATGGCACCCAGGACGCTATTAAAGTCCTGGTTGCCATAGTAGTAGTGGGGAGCGGGGGAGCGGTATACTTACAGTCCGTGCGGCTCCCCGGGCGCTCCAGAATGACGTCAGAGCGCCCCATGCGCATGGATGACGTGATCCATGTGATCACATGATCCATGCGCTTGGGGCGCCCTGACGTCACTCTGGAGCGCCCGGGGAGCCGCACGGACGGTAAGTACACTGCTCCCCCGCTCCCCGCTACACTTTACCATGGCTGCCAGGACTTTAGCGTCCCGGCAGCCATGGTAACCACTCTGAAAAAGCTAAATGTCGGATGCGGCAATGCGCCGAATTGACGTTTAGCTTAAGGCCGGATCCGGATCAATGCCTTTCAATGGGCATTAATTCCGGATCCGGCCTTGCGGCAAGTGTTCCGGATTTTTGGCCGGAGCAAAAAGCGCAGCATGCTGCGGTATTTTCTCCGGCCAAAAAACGTTCCGTTCCGGAACTGAAGACATCCTGATGCATCCTGAACGTATTTCTCTCCATTCAGAATGCATTAGGATAATCCTGATCAGGATTCTTCCGGCATAGAGCCCCGACGACGGAACTCTATGCCGGAAGACAACAACGCAGGTGTGAAAGAGCCCTTAGAAGCATGTGAACACAAGAGGACCAAGCAAGGAACTGAAGCCACAGACCTCCTATATATATGAGCTAGGCATCCAGCTCCTCCCAGTGGGAAGGAGGAGCCGCAGGGTGGAAGGCTACAAGAAACCCAGAAACCAAGATGGCCGCCAGCACATGTCAAACGAAGGAGAACAGCAAGAAGGTAAGACCATGACAGTACCTCCCCCTCAAGGGCCCCTCCTCCGCGGAGCACAAAACGGTTTCTGAGGGAAGCGTGCGTGGAAGGCTCGGAGCAAGGCAGGAGCATGGACATCTGCGGAGGGAACCCAGGAACGCTCCTCTGGACCATAACCACGCCAATGGACCAAAAACTGCAACCGACCGCGGACCAGGCGTGAGTCCAGGATATTGCTCACCTCATATTCCTCACGATTGCCCACTTGGACCGGACGAGGCCGAGGAACCGAGGAAGTGAAACGATTACACACCAGTGGCTTCAACAGGGAGACATGAAACACGTTGGAGATCCGCATGCCAGGAGGAAGCGCAAGGGCATAGGCTACCGGGTTTACCCTGCGAAGCACTCGGAAGGGACCAACAAAGCGAGGCGCCAGCTTGGGAGTGGGCACTCGAAGGTTGAGGTTGCGGGTGGACAACCATACACGGTCTCCGACCTGGTAGGAAGGAGCAGGCACTCGTCTGCGATCAGCCTGGAGTCTCTGGCACTGCGCAGAGACCTCAAGGGACTTCTGGATCTGTACCCAAGAAGCACGTAGGACGGAAAGGTGATCCTCCACAGCCGGAATATCCTGGGGAGAGAATACCTCCGGTAACACGGCAGGTTGGAACCCATAATTGGCCATGAAGGGAGACGTCCCAGAGGAAGAGTTCACCGCCGTGTTCCTGGCAAACTCAGCCCAAGGCAGGAGGTCAACCCAATTGTCTTGGTGATCGGAGACATAGCAACGAAGGAATTGCTCCAAGGCCTGATTGGATCGTTCTGCGGCCCCATTGGACTGAGGGTGGTAGGCCGAGGAGAAGGAGAGATGAATCCCCAACTGGGAGCAAAAGGCGCGCCAGAACCTGGACACAAACTGACTCCCCCGATCCGACACAATCTCCTTGGGCAAACCGTGCAACCGGAAGACCTCCCTGGCAAAAATCGTGGCCAACTCTTGTGCAGAGGGTAACTTCTTGAGAGGAACACAGTGGCACATTTTGGAAAACCGATCCACAATCATGAGAATGACCGTATGGCCTCGGGATGCAGGGAGGTCCACAATGAAATCCATCCCCAGGTGTGACCATGGGCGCTCCCCGGTGGCTATGGGTTGCAGAAGGCCCAACGGAAGGTGCCGAGGGGACTTACTCTGGGCACAAACGGAGCATGCCGCTACATATGCGGCGATGTCGGAACGTAGGGAAGGCCACCAGAACAGACGTGAAACAGCCCAGGACAGCTGATTCTTTCCAGGATGCCCCGCGGTCTTGGAGTTATGGTAGGTTCGCAACAACCGAGTGCGCAACTCCTCAGGCACAAAACATCTGCCGTTGGGTCTCCCAGAGGGAGCACCAGATTGAGCCGCCAAAATCTGCTCACCCAGGGGAGAGGTCAGGCTGGTGCGAATGGCGGCCAGGATCTGATTCGGAGGTATGACCGAAGTCGGAATCGACTCCTCCCTGGACAGCTCGGAGTACTGCCGTGATAAGGCATCCGCCCTGATGTTCTTGGAACCGGGTAGGTAGGAGACCACGTAATTAAAACGTGACAAGAACAGAGCCCATCTGGCCTGACGTGGTGTCAATCTCTTGGCCTCAGAAAGGTAGGTCAGATTCTTGTGGTCCGTCAGGATGAGAACCGGAACCACCGAACCCTCGAGCAAGTGCCTCCATTCTTTAAGGGCCTGCACGATGGCCAATAACTCCCTGTCACCAATCTGATAGTTGCACTCCGCGGAAGACAGTTTCCGGGAGTAAAACCCACAAGGAAGCAGAGGACCCTCTGGTGTTCTACGCTGAGACAGAAGGGCGCCTACTCCCGTCTCAGACGCGTCCACCTCGAGGACAAAGGGCAACCCAGGGTTGGGATGCGACAGAATCGGAGCCGACACAAAGGCGGACTTTAGGGCCTCAAAAGCTCGGATGGCCTCGAGCGGCCAGACCTGGGAATTACTGCCCTTCCTGGTCAGATCCGTGAGAGGCTTGGCCAGCATGGAAAAGTCCCTGATGAACTTCCGATAATAATTGGCGAAGCCCAAAAAGCGCTGCAGGGAACGAAGACCACTGGGCTGGGGCCACTGTAAGACAGCCGAAACCTTCTCAGGATCCATGGAGAACCCCTCAGCGGAAATGATGTAACCTAAGAAGGTTACCTGGGATCGGTGAAATTCGCATTTCTCAAGCTTACCGAACAGCTTGTTCTCTCGTAACCGTTGCAACACTCGTCTGACATCCAGAATGTGGGCCTCCATGGATTCAGAATATACCAAGATGTCATCCAAATAGACCACCACACACTGCTGCAACAGGTCACGGAAAACATCGTTGATGAATTCCTGAAAGACTGCGGGCGCATTGCACAACCCAAAGGGCATAACCAAGGATTCATAATGACCGGTCCTGGTGTTAAACGCGGTCTTCCACTCATCGCCCGCCTTGATCCTTACCAGGTTATATGCCGCCCTCAGGTCGAGTTTGGTAAAGACCGTGGCCCCTTTAAGGCGATCGAACAGCTCGGAAATCAAGGGTATCGGGTAAGCGTTCTTGATCGTGATGCGATTGAGACCCCTGTAATCGATGCAAGGCCTCAACTCACCGCCCTTCTTTTTCACAAAGAAAAATCCAGCCCCTGCCGGGGACGAAGATTTGCGAATGTGTCCGCGTGAAAGCGCCTCCCTCACGTACTCCTCCATGGCCTCATTCTCCGCTACCGACAGTGGATAGACTTTGCCACGAGGAGGAACGGCACCAGATTGTAACTCTATGGCACAATCGTATGGGCGGTGCGGAGGTAGGGCAACCGCGCGCACCTTATCGAATACATCCCGGTACTCCTCGTATTCAGGAGGCAACAGAGAGTCCGAGGAAGTACACAGCAACTTGACAGACCCATGGATGCAACTAGCCCCACACTGCGGTGACCACGAGAGGATCTCGACCGATCTCCAATCGAAAGTCGGATTATGCTTCTGGAGCCAGGGGTACCCCAAGACCACCGAGTAGTGTGGAGACGAAATAACCTGGAGGCAGACCGACTCTCTGTGAACGGCACCAATGGCTATCCCCACTGGAAGGGTCTCATGAGTCACGTGTGGCGGCAGAAGGGGTCTGCCGTCTATCGCCTCAAGAGCCAGTGGGGAACCTCGAGCCTGCAGAGGAATGGAATTGGCGGCAGCGAACACACTATCAATGAACAAACCACCAGCACCAGAGTCCACCAACGCCTTGGTCGTCACCGAGCCCCCGACCCAGGAGAGGACAACAGTGATCAGTGGTTTGTCAACACGGGAAACCGGGGACGAGGAGACTCCACCCAAGATCTGCCCCCGACAGGATCTCAGGTACGAGCGTTTTCCCGGACGGTTCGGACATGCCAACCGAAAATGCCCACCGAGACCACAGTACATGCATCGGCCCTCGCGTCTCCGGAGTGCCCTCTCCCCCTCGGACAGGCGAGCAAACCCCAGCTGCATGGGTTCACCCCCAGACAAGTCATCCCCAGGAGGCATGGGAGGAGAGCGAGGCACGGGTGGGACAGCAAACGTAGGCACCAATCTGTTAGAAGACCTCCGCAGGTTCTCCTTAAAGGAAGGTCTCTCCCTGAGTCTGGTGTCAATCAAAATCAGGAAAGAAATAAGAGACTCGAGCTCAACTGGTAGGTCCTTAGCTGCAACCTCATCCTTCAAGGCATCCGAGAGACCATGAGAGAAAGCAGCGACCAGAGCCTCATTATTCCAGCCCACCTCTGCTGCCAGGGTACGAAACTCAATGGCGTATTCAGCTACGGATCGTGAACCCTGTCCGATGGACATAAGGAGCTTCGCAGCAGAGGCAGCACGAGCTGGCACATCGAATACCTTCCGAAGAGAAGCAACAAAACCGGAAAACTGGGCTGGCCCAGGCCAAGGGCTGGCCCAGGCCAAGGCCTTGTCCGAGAGCAGCGAGATCAAGAAGCCCACCTTTGATCTCTCAGTGGGAAAGGCATGTGGCAGCAACTCGAAATAAATGCCCACCTGGTTAAGGAAACCTCGGCACTGAGTTGGCTCTCCCCCAAAGCGCTGTGGAAGAGGGGCAGAACCGGTCATACCCCAAAACACCGCAGGCGCAACAACAGGTGTCGGGGTAGACTCTGGCGCAACAACCGGAGCGGCAGTAGGAGCGAGCCCAGGAGCGACAACCGACCCATCGGCAACGGGAGCGAAATGAGCCGTGCGTTCAAGCAGGGTTTGCAACGCCACAGCGAACCGACCCAACAGGTGATCCTGCTGATCAAGTCTGGCAACCAGCGTGGGTAGCGAGGATGGCCCTGTACCGTCAGAATTCATGGCTTGGTCCTAATGTCACGGAACCATGAACCAGACGTACAACAAGAGATAAGTGAAAATAAGAAGGCTTTATTGAAAATAAAGCTGTAAAGCAAAAGTCCAAACGGATGGTGAAACCGAGCAGAGTCTTTGCAAAGCCAGAGGTCAGGAACCAGAAGGGTAGTCAGACGAAGCCAGGATCAGGAACCAGCAGGGTAGTCAGACGAAGCCAGGATCAGGAACCAGCAGGGTAGTCAGACGAAGCCAGGATCAGGAACCAGAAGCAGCAGCAGTCTTAGAAGCATGTGAACACAAGAGACCAAGCAAGGAACTGAAGCCACAGACCTCCTATATATATGAGCTAGGCATCCAGCTCCTCCCAGTGGGAAGGAGGAGCCGCAGGGTGGAAGGCTACAAGAAACCCAGAAACCAAGATGGCCGCCAGCACATGTCAAACGAAGGAGAACAGCAAGAAGGTAAGACCATGACAGTTTCTTGGGTGACAACTAATTAACAATGAATTTTTATCGGTGGGCTTAACATATAAATCAGTCTGCAACGAGCCCTCCACTAATTTCACCATAGTATCTAAGAATTGTACATTACTAGAGGAATGAGGGTGAATTTAACATCAGGGTCAATCTGATTAGGAAAATTATGAAAGACATGTAACTCCTCAAGAGAACCAGGCCATAGGAGGAAGATGTCATCAATGTATATCCTCCACCTCGCTACATGGGCGAAGTGGTGGGACACAAAGACGACATCCTCCTCCAAATGGTGCATATAGATGTTAGCATACATTGGGGCCACATTGGACCCCATAGCCACACCTCTGCACTGCACATAAAATTGGTCTTAAAACAGAAATTGAAACGTAACACTATTTCTAAGTAGTGTTGGGCACGAATATTCGAATCGCAAAATTTAATCATAAATATTGCCACTTCGAGAATTCACGAAGATTTAGAATATAGTGCTATATATTCGTATTCGCGAATATTCTAGATTCTTTTTTCATCTGAACCCATGATCCCTCCCTGCTTCTTGCTTGTGGGCCAATGATAAAGGCTGCAATGTCTTTGACTGAGCTTAGCAACATCCCTAGCAACCAATAGGAAAGTTCCCTACCGCTTACTATATAAGAACCTCCCCAGCAGCCATTTTCTGCAGTTTTTTGCAGTTCTGAGAGAGACATCAGTGTCATTGCTGTGCTCTGTGCTTTGCTGAGTCATTACATTAGATAGTTAGTTAGTTAGCTTATACTGTATATATAACACAGACAGTTAGTGGGAGATAGTCAGTGTAGGTTAGATCGTTATATAGTGTAGCTGATAGGTTCGAGTGCAGTGTGTTAGGTAGTGTGATAGGTTCTGCTGTCCATACATACATGCTACAGACATAGTGCTGTGATGGCACAACAATACATAGTGCACCAATCAGTAATATGTAGTCAGACCTGATAAAATGTGAAGTTGCGCGTATTGCGCCAAAATATGCGCATCATTAATTGCTGATTTGCGCAATCGCAAATATATTGGAGCACTCTATCTGCATATAAAGCTATTGTAATGTTCTGCCATGCCAACCATTTTCTCCAGTCTCATGAAACTTCTAGCAACTTGAAAAATGTAGCAAAAGTGACCCACGCCTGTATTGCGCGCTCAATACGCACATATTACATTGCCGATTTTTGCAATCAAGAAAATAATGGCGAATTATCAAATTCGCGAATTTATGACGAATATTTGGCCAAATATTTGCAAAATTTAGCAAATTCGACTATTGCCCCTGCCGCTCATCACTATTTCTAAAAGTGAAATAATGAAATGCTGACAAGCTCGTGACAAAGCAGAAGTGTCAAGATAGCTCTGAACTGCTCTAATGCCCCTATCGTGATCAATCAATGTATGGAGACTAGTGACATAGAATGATGCCAATATGATGCTGGAATAATTAGACAAGTCTATGTTCTGTATCTGAGTAAAAAAATCTGAGGTATCACGTATATATGATGAAGCATCGGTGGCGCAGAATTTTATTAAGGAAAATTGCTATATGAGAAAATATAGATTTGGAGCCCGAAACAATCTAACGTACAAGTGGATTAATAAGTGTCTTATGTATTTTCGGCAAAATGTATACACTATGACCGGAGTAACCAGGTGTTTTACGATCAAATATTTCTCAAGTTCATTATCAATCAAACCACCCATTGATGCT
Source organism: Bufo bufo (assembly GCF_905171765.1). NCBI lineage: Eukaryota > Metazoa > Chordata > Amphibia > Anura > Bufonidae > Bufo > Bufo bufo. The sequence goes on from NC_053390.1 coordinate 426,280,715, forward strand.
TCCATGATATCCCCTTTAATCCGGCGAGGAATCTCAAACTTAGGATCAAATGCTATAGTTTCATATACAGTACTATCAGATAGCTGCCTATAAATCTTAGCTAAATAATTAGAAGTATCCATCATTTTTTACACTATGGATTATGTGTTTGTATTTATTGATAATCATGTATGGTAATTATCATTCAGAATCATGTTTATATATGTACTTTCAGCACTATTTATGCACTTTTATGTATGATTGTACTAATTAATTGTTAAAATTAAAGGGAACCTGTCACCTCAAAAACGCATATAAAACTGCCAGCATTACCTTATAGTAGCCCCCAGTCTGTTCATAATCATATGTTTGATCCGGTAGTCTGATGCTCAATAGCTTAAAAAAATTATATTTTAAGCGCCATCAGCGCTATCTTGCCGGTCAGCTTCAAGTCAAGGGGGCAGCGGCTTCCTTGCTAAAAGTCAAAGTAAGCACGCCCCCTTACCGTCCCCTCCCCTGTTTGATTGACAGCCAGAAGTCTCGAGCATGTGCGGTGCGCTCCTTGGTAAGGTGCGATCCTGTCTCCGTCTGCAGCTGTTAGCTGACTTTCAGCGGCGCACGGCGCATGCGTGAGACTTCTGCGATCCCGGACGCACTTCAGGCAGTCAATCAAACAAGAGAGGGGACTGTTAGTTGGCATGCTTACCTTGACTTGAAGCAAGGAAGCCGCTGCCCCCTTGACTTAAAGCTGACCGGCAAGATAGCGCTGATGGCGCTTAAAACATTGTTTTTTTAAGCTATTGAGCATCAGACTAACCGATCAAACATATGATTATTAACAGACTGGGGGCTACTATAAGGTAATGCTGGCAGTTTTATATGCATTTTTGAGGTGACAGGTTCCCTTTAAATTGATGCACCTGCACTTTGTGTATATAAATGTTGTATCCACCATCACTTGTTGCTTGAGAAAGGCTCCAGACGAAATGCTGCGCTTCCAGCATGGGTTAATAAACACTTTAGCTATTCTTTACGTCAGTGTGCTGCATGCTCTTCATTTTTTGTATTTTTGGATCAGTGTCAGACCCTATGGGCTTGCATCTCTGTTCTTTTAATTTTTTTCTTCCTTTTTGTCTTGTGCTGCCATTTTCTGGTAGATAGATAGAGAGATAGATAGATAGATATATAGATAGATAATGAGATATATAATAGATAGATAGATAGATAGATAGATAGATAGATAGATAGATAGATAGATAGATAATGAGTAGAGTTGAGCGGACACCTGGATGTTCGGTTTCGACGGATTCGGCCGAACTTCACAAAAAAGTTTGAGTTCGGGACCCGAACTTGACCCCCATTGAAGTCAATGGGGACCCGAACTTTTGAGCAATAAAATGGCTGTAAAAATGTCATGGAAAGGGCTAGAGGGCTGCAAATACGTAAAAAAAAAAAATAATAATCTTGCCCTAGGAGGACCAGGTCCATATGGAGTAGGATGTTGAGGAGGCGGTGGATGTGGCGGTGTAGGTGGAAGTGGCAGTGGAGGAGGAGGTAGCCTACACTTCTTTTTGGTTTTAAATGCATTTGTATTTTTTTTAATTAGGGTACACCCCAAAACATTGGGAAATATAACCCTCCAGTCATGCTAAACACACGTTCAGACAATACACCGGCTGCAGGGACTGTGCTTCCCAAGGATCAATTTCTACTGGGAAATACAGGGCACAGTATAATACACTAGAATCTATATAATATAAAGATATTAGCCCTACCCCTGAATAATAATACAATTAGGGGGTCATTTATTATATAGAAATACGTCTATATTAGGCGTATTTCTGACACAGATTGTGGCGCAAAGGTCCTTAGCACCGCAATCTGTATCTTTTCTCGCTCGTGCCAGGTCTAAAAAAAGTGGTGTGGGCAGGGAAGGGGATACAGTTATGGCCATGCAGTTATTGGATACCACCGCCATATAGTGATAACACCGCCATACAATGATAAAAACCACCATACAGTGACCGGATAAATGGGTATGAGGGCACAGTACAGGGAATGACTATGGGCACTGCACAGGGTGTGGTAAGAGGGCACAATGCAGGGTATAAAGGGGCACAGTACGGGGTGGGGGCACAGTACAGGGTGGGGGGCACAGTCACATGACCCTGTGACGTTAAAAGGTCCTTATGGTGAATGCGGTTCAGATGCCACCATAATGAGAGGCAGAGGAGTGAGACAAGGGCCCTGGATGGACAGGAGGGGTGGACACAGCAAGTAGGTGGAAGGGGCTCTGAGGGGGATTCATACAACAAGTAGTGGCAGGAGGTCTGTGCAGGGCAGCGATAGGAGGGTGGGACAGGAGCTCTGGATACATGAGGGAGGAAAGGAGACAGCAGGGGCTCCATGAGGATGAGATAGGACAGGATATGGGGGGGGGGGGCAGGTGTCATGGAGAAAAACTGCTTAATGAAACAGTAAAACAACTAAGCAGAATGAAGCAGCATCCAGCAGCAGATCGAAGAGCCCCCCTTCCCCTTCTGTCCCACAGAGAAGAGACAGTCACAGTGCAGGCTTACTCACAGACTGTATTCACACTTCTCTGCTCCAGGTCTCTCTCCTCAGGCAGCATGTCCTGTGTAGAGGGGGCGTGTTCTGAGTCTCTGCAGCAGCCGGACCCATGTGACTCAGAGGGCCCACCAAAGGGGTACTACGTAAGTGAAATGACAGCAGTGAAAGCTTCCATCTGTATTGTCATAGCAGCTGAGTGGGACCCCCCAGGAGCATTGGGCCCCGGCACTTGCCCGGGGATGCCGGGTTATGACGCTGGCCCTGGCTGCAGGGCAGGCCAGCACCTCCAAGGCGTAAAGGGCAAGCTCAGGCCATGTGCCCAATTTGGAGACCCAGAAGTTGCAGGGGCTGACCCCTGTCAGTTTGTGTAGGCGTGTGCATACTTACTGCCCCACCATGTCGCACGTCCCCGTGATGTTCACGTTCCAATTTGATATCTGCTCTATCAACTTTCGATGTTCTTTTATGCGCCTACCATGGTGATCACGGGTGGCGGGGAATCAGGGTTCCAGGCCGGAGATGGAGCGTGAGAAAAAGAGACCAAATTTAAGGGAGATAAATTTATTTTAAAAATTTGGGATCGAGCAGTAATGTGGGAAAAGCTATTGAGGCGCAAATGTGGGACAAATTACAGAAGCCCAAACGTGGGCCAAAAGAGTCAAGCGGAATTGTGGGAAAAGCTATTGAGGCGCAAATGTTGGCCAAAAGAGTATAGCTGAAATGTGGGACAAAGTATTGAAGCGCAAATGTGGTACAACTTGTTTAAGTTTAAGCATTGAATCAAAGGAGGTGGCGCGCATCAATTAAAGAAGCATTTCAGAAATTTTATTCCCTGTCAACTATGCAGAGCAGGGGTTTATTCACGTCTAAAATTGTATAATGTCAACCCAAGAATGTAACAGAAAAATTACAGAAATTAATTAACCTTGGTAGAGCAGGGGTCTATGACAGAAAACAATTGTTTATTGTCACCCGAAAATTTAAAATAAAAATTATTGAAATTTATTCAACTGTCAACTAGGTAGAGGAGGGGTATATTACACCCACAAATTGATGAATTTGACCCTAAAATGTAACTGACAATTTTTTTTTTACCGGTCTAATAGGTATAGCAGTGGTACATCACACCAAAAAATTGCTGAATTTCAGCAGAGAATGTAGCTGCCAATTATTATTATTTATTTATTTTTTTGTTATTTTTTTTTACCGGTATACTAGGTATAGCAGTGGTACTTGACACCAAAAAATTGCTGGATTTCACCAGGAAATGTAACTGACAATTTTTTTTATTGTTTAACCTGTCTACTAGGTATAGCAGTGGTACTTCATACCCAAAAATTGTTGAATTTCACCGGAAAATGTAAATGACCATTTATTCATTTTTTTAACCGGCCTACTAGGTATAGCAGTGGTACTATACACCCAAAAATTTGTGAATTTCACCCGAAAATGTAAATGACAAAGTAGTAAAATGATATAAAATAAAACACGTACAAAAAAAATTAATAATTTGATTTATGAGGCGGAGTTCCATATGCAGTAGGAGTTTGAGGAGGCGGTGGACGTAGCGGTGTAGGTGGAAGCGGCGGTGGAGGAGGATGAGGTAGCCAACACAGGTTTATGGTTTTAATTTTATTTTTTAAAATTAGGGCACACTCCAAAAGAGTGTGAAATATCTAAAATACAAACATGAGCAATTGCGCTACAGTATAACAAAGGCTGGTTAGTGCTGGTATACATGTCTATTCTGGACAAGGTACGGACAAGTCCTGAGGGATCCATGCCTGGTTCATTTTGATGAACGTGAGCTTGTCCACATTGGCTGTGGACAGGCGGCTGCGCTTGTCTGTGATGACACCCCCTGCCGTGCTAAACACACGTTCAGAAAATACACTGGCTGCAGGGCAGGCCAGCACCTCCAAGGCGTAAAGGGCAAGCTCAGGCCATGTGCCCAATTTGGAGACCCAGAAGTTGAAGGGGGCAGACCCATCTTTCAGTACGTGTAGGCGTGTGCAGACATACTGCTCCACCATGTTGGTGAAATGCTGCCTCCTGCTAAGACGTTCCATATCAGCTGGTGGTGCTGGTTGTTGTGGCGTGCTGACACAGCTTTCCCACATTTCGGCCATGCTAACCCTGCCTTCTGAGGTGCTGGCGGTGCCCCAGCTGTGTTGGTGACCTCTTCCTTGTCCTCTGCCTTCGCCTTGTGCTTCCACTGTGCCTACGCTGTCGGGTGGGAATGCCACCAGCAGCGCATCTACCAGCGTGTGCTTGTACTCGCGTATCTTACGGTCACACTCCAGTGAGGGAATTAAGGATGGTACGTTGTCCTTGTAACGGGGATCCAGCAGCGTGGCCACCCAGTAATCAGCACAACTTAGAATGTGGGCAACTCTGCGGTTGTTGCGGAGACACTGCAGCATGTAATCGCTCATGTGTGCCAGGCTGCCCAGAGGCAACAAAAATCTGTCCTCTGTGGGAGGTGTATCGTCTGTGTCCTCTGTATCCCCCCATCCACGCACCAGTGATGGCCATGAGCTGGTCTAGGTGCCACTCTGCTGTGAACATGGTTCCTCCTCCTCCATCTTCTCATCCTCCACCTCGTCATCCTCCAGAACTGTGCCCTGGATGGACAATTGTGTACCTTGAGTTTGTGGGTGCAGGAACCCACCCTCAGAGCCACTTGGGAATGACTGACCGGAAACCCTAGGGAAATTATCCCTCTTCCTCCTCCTCCTCCTGTGCCACATCTTCTTCCATCATCGCCAGGAGGCATAGAAGTGGGATAGTAACGCTGAGAAAGGCGTTATCGGCACTGGCCATGTTGGTGGAGTACTCGAAACAGCGCAACAAGGAACACAGGTCTCGCATAGAGGCGCAGTCATTGGTAGTGAAGTGGTGCTGTTCCGCGAGCGACTCACCAGTGCGTGCTGCAGCTGAAACTCCACTATCGCCTGCTGCTGCTCGCACAGTCTGGCCAGTATGTGCAAGGACCGGATGAGGAGCTGGTAGAGGATGAGGTAGCAGAATAAAAGGAGGAAGCAACAGGAGGCAAACTAAAGAGCCCTGCAGTCCTCGGTGGTAGAAGGACATGCGCCAAACTGCTATCCGCCTCAGGCCCAGCCGCCACTGCATTTACCCAGTGTGCTGTTATGGAGATATAACGGCCCTGACCGTGCTTACTGGTCCACGTATCCGTAGTCAGGTGCACCTTGCCACAGATGGTGTTGCGCAGTGCACACCTGATTTTGTCCCCTGCTTGGTTGTGCAGGGAAGGGATGGCTCGCCTTGAAAAGTAGTGGCGGCTGGGGATGACGTACTGTGGGACAGCCACCGCCATAAGGCTTTTAAAACTATCCATCTCCACCAGACGGAATGACAGCATTTCAAAGGCAAGTAATTTAGAAATGCTGGCATTCAGGGCTTGGGATCGTGGGTGGGTAGAGGGGTACTTCCTCTTCCTCTCCAGCGTTTTGGAGATGGAGAGCTGAACGCTTCCGTGGGACATTGTGGAGATGCTTGGTGACCCAGGTGTTGGTGTTGCTAGCAGATCCTCTGTTTGGCACTGTCACTCCAGAGGTGGATGAAGAGGCCGAGACTGCAGCAGAAGAGGAAGCAGGAGGAGCCAGAGACCTTTCTTGGTTTTTGATGTGTCTACTTCACTGCAGCTCGTGCTTTGCACTCAAATGCCTGGTCATGCAGGTTGTGCTCAGGTTGAGAACGTTTATGCCTCGTTTCAGGCTCTGATTGCACAGCATGCAAACCACTCGTGTCTTGTCGTCAGCACATTGTCTAAAGAACTGCCACGCCGGGGAACTCCTTGGAGCTGGCTTTGGTGTGCTCGGTCCCTTGCTGCGGTGGGGAGTAGGAGGCGTACTGTCTAGAGGATGGCCGCTCCGCTTTTGGACCCTGATTTCTCTTCTGCTGTTCTGGTGGCTCTGTGCGACCACCGCCTCTTCCTCCGAACTACATAGGTCACTCGCATGACCTTGATTCCACATCATCTTCCACCCAGTCTTCACCCCTGCCTTACTTGTCGGTCTGCACACTTTCAAAAGCCCCAGCAGTTGGCACCTGTGTTTCGTCATCATCCGAGACGTGCTGCGATGGTCCTCCCATGTACTCACCTTGAAAGATAAGTGGTTGGACATCGGTGCACTCAATCTCTTCCACTTCTGGGGCAGGGCTAGGTGGATGGCCCTGTGAAACCCTGCTAACTGAGTCATCAAAAAGCAGAAGAGACTGCTGCATGACTTGGGGGTCAGACTGCTTTGCTGATTTGCAAGGGGGTGAGGTGAAATACTGATGGATATCGGCTGCAGGTGCCAACTGTGGTCATTCAGCAGGAGACTGGGTGGGAGACAATGTGAAGGAACTAGATCCACTGTCAGCAACCCAATCTACTATCGCCTGTACTTGTTCAGGCCTCACTATTCGTAGAGCAGCATTAGGCCCGACCAAATACCGCTGCAGGTTTTGTCGTCTACTTGCACCTGACGAAGGGGTTTCACTTGTGCGTGTAGCTGGCACAGATCGACCACGTCCTCTCCCTGCAACAGGTGCTCCACCAGCAACACCACGACCTGGACCACATCCCTTATTTGACGCTCTCCTCATATTTTTAGAAATGAGGATCTTGCCCTAAATGGGTGTTTAATTAATAGTAGAATAGAACGACAGTATGTAAAGCGTGTTTCTCACACGACCTGAACCAGACTAGGCCTCTATTAAAGATTTTTTTGCCCAAAATCGCTGTATTTCAAATGCCTGAATCAAACCCCTGAATGTAGAGGGTGTATCTCACAGGGCCTGAACCTGTGTAGGCCTAAATTAAATATTTATTTGCACAAAATGGCTGTATTTCAAATGCATCAATCAAACCCCTGTATGTAGAGGGTGTATCTCACAGGGCCTGAACCAGTGTAGGCCTACATTGAATATTTATTTGCACAAAATGGCTGTATTTCAAATGGCTGTATTTCAAATGCCTGAATCAAACCTCTGTATGTAGAGGCTGTATCTCACAGGGCCTGAACCAGTGTAGGCCTAAATTAAATATTTCTTTGTCCAAAATGGCTGTATTTCAAATGGCTGTATTTCAAATGCCTGAATCAAACCCCTGTATGTAGAGGGTGTATCTCACACGATCTGAACCAGTGTAGTCCGGAATTAAATATTTCTTTGCACAAAATGGCTGTATTTCAAATGGCTGTATTTCAAATGTCTGAATCAAACCCCTATATGTAGAGGGTGTATCTCACAGGGCCTGAACCAGTGTAGGCCTAAATTAAATATTTCTTTGCACAAAATGGCTGTATTTCAAATGGCTGTATTTCAAATGCCTGAATCAAACCCCTGTATGTAGAGGGTGTATCTCACAGGGCCTGAACCAGTGTAGGCCTAAATTAAATATTTCTTTGCACAAAATGGCTGTATTTCAAATGGCTGTATTTCAAATGCCTGAATCAAACCCCTGTATGTAGAGGGAGTATCTCACATGGCCTGAACCAGTGTAGGCCTAAATTAAATATTTCTTTGCACAAAATGGCTGTATTTCAAATGGCTGTATTTCAAATGCCTGAATTAAACCCCTGTATGTAGAGGGTGTATCTCACAGGGCCTGAACCAGTGTAGGCCAAAATAAATATTTCTTTGCACAAAATGGCTGTATTTCAAATGGCTGTATTTCAAATGCCTGAATAAAACCCCTGTATGTAGAGGGTGTATCTCACAGGGCCTGAACCAGTGTAGGCCTGAATTCAATATTGGTGCACCAAATGGCGGTATTTAAAATCTCTGAATGTAACCCAAATGTATTAAGGGTGTATCTCACAATGACATCTGCATCAAAGGCTGCCAACTAAATTTTATGTGCCCAAACGAGTGTTTGTTTAACAACTGAATTTGAAAGCAGTATATAAGCCTGTAATTTCACACGTGCTGATGCTGAAAGGCCTGAAAATCCCAGAAAATGATGGGTGTATTTCTAGCTTAAATTGCACACTGACTAATCAAGATGTTGTAGATTGCCAAAAAAGTGTTTTTTTTTGGTAACAGAATATGAAAGCTGTATATATTAAACTTGAATTTAACACTTGCAGATCAGGAAAATGCAGTTTTTTGAAAAAAAAAGTGTGTTTTTTCAAACCCCAGAAAATGATGGGTGCATTTCTAGCTTAAATTGCACACTAACTAATCAAGATGTAGATTGCCAAAAAAGTGTTTTTTTGGTAACAGAATATGAAAGCTGTATATATTAAACTTGAATTTAAGACTTGCAGATCAGGTAAATACTGTTTGTTTGTTTTTTTTAAAGTGTGTTTTTCAAACCCCAGAAAATGATGGGTGTATTTCTACCTTAAATTGCACACTGACTAATCAAGATGTTGTAGTTTGCCCAAAAAAATTGTGATTTGCAATGTCCCAAAAGCTCAGATGCAGTGCTGGTGCACTGAGCTTGCATAAAATAGCCGCCGCCGCCGCCCACCTAACTGACAGAATTATAAAAGTTAGTATTTTTTGGTTAATGGGCTCAGGGAAGGGTAAAACGATTGTGCCCTGCACCCACACAACTATTTCTCTGTAGATCGCTGAGTTAGATTCTCTCCTATTCTCTCCCTGAAATCACAAGTCCAGCAGCATCCACTCCCTACACTTGTAACAGCAGAGTGACGTGCAGCGCTACGTGACCCAAGCTTATATAGAGCCTGGGTCACATGCTGCTCTGGCCAATCACAGCCATGCCATTAGTAGGCATGGCTGTGATGGCTTCTAAGGTCAGACAGTTAACCTCTTGTTGATTGGCTGCTCTGCAGCCTTTCAAAAAGCGCCAAGAAAGCGCCGAACACTGAACCCAAACTTTTACTGAAATGTTCAGGTTCGGGTCCGGGATCCAAAAATCCTAAAGTTCAGTACGAACCCGAACTTTACAGTTCGGGTTCGCTCAACCCTAATAATGAGATAGATAGATATAGAGTCTGACAGGGGAGACCTGGAACTAAAGGCCTGGGCCCCCTTACCTCTGCAGGCCCCACAGTAGACACTACCACTGCATACATGGTATTTCCGCCCCTGAGGGTTTTATTTGAAGTCTTTTTTTTTAAGTGTGTTTTTTAAGCAAATTTTTTTTTGCAACAAAACACTCAATTTTTCTGGTGCAAAGCCTTTATACATACAGTAACCCCCAGGTTTATGCCATCTACATTTTAGACAGGATTAGTAAATCTGCACCATAGTTTTGTTTGCAGAAAGTCACAATAGAGCATAAGCAGCATCCACCTGATAGAGAAAAGAAAGGGGTTTTTAAAGCAAAAAATGTTTGCACTAAGCCACTCCTCTAACTCCGCCCAATGCACACACTCAGCCAGTCCCACCTAATAAAATGTATCATAGGGTACACGGCGGTACTAATACTCCTCGCAATAAACAAAAGAACCAACTGGTCTCACCTCATCCAGGGTGTCGCTGGCATCAGCGTGATATCCTCTGGATCAAGGTCCCTGATGTGAAAGAGAAAAAATAATAATCACATATGGAAGGGATGGTAACTGTACCTGGTAAGTACTTATGAGGGGGCGCTGTGCTGGCCTGTAAGACTAAGCCATCCCAATGTACAACAGGGTAATCCAGGGCATTTCCAATTAGTGCTACAACACAATACTAATGCCCACATTGTGCCCCCTCACAGTAATTATGCCCACCTTGTGGCCCATTCACAATAGGTGTGTCCTCCTTGTGGCCCCTCTCCCTAGTTATGCCCACCTTTGTGTCCCTTCACAGTAATTATGTCCTCCTTGTGGCCCCCTAACTATAGTTATGCCCACCTTTGTGCCCATCACAGTAGTTATGCCCACCTTTGTTGCCGTCACAGTAGTTGCCCACATATATGCCCATTACAGTAGTTATGCTCACCTTTGTGCCTATCACAGTAGTTATGCTCACCTTTGGGCCCCTCCACATTAATTATGCTCACTTTAGTACCCCTTCACAGAAGTTATGTCCTCCTTGTGGCCCCTCACTGTATTTATGTCCACCTTTGTGCCCGTCACAGTAGTTATGCCAGATTATGTGCCCCCTCACAGTAGTTATGCCATATTATTTGCCCCCTCACAGTAGTTATGCCATATTTGGTGCCCCTCACAGTAGTTATGCCATATTTGGTGCCCCCTCACAGTGGTTATGCCACATTAGGTGCCCCCTCAGTGGAGTTATGCCAGATTAGGTGCCCCTGCACAGTAGTTATGCCATATTAGGTGCCCCATCACAGTACTTTTTCCAGAGTATGTGCCCCCTCAGTGGAGTTATGCCCACTTTTGTGCCCCCTCGCTCTAGTTGTGACTCCCCCTTTGGCCCCCAGTGCCCTCTCCAGACTGCAGTTACATTGAAGGAAAAAAAAAACACAATACTTACCTGCTTCCCTGATGATGCACTCCCACAATCACATCGCATTGCTGGCTGTGCCAGAGGGGGTTGCGCCGGGCTCCCTGCTTCACTATGGAATTGAACCACTGGGTGGGTGCGCCACCCCACCTCTGTGCCTGGGGCACATGCCCGCCTGCCCCCCTTGCTACGCCCCTGGATATAAGTCTGCCATACAGCACTTATAGCAGTGCATACAGAACCCAAATATCACCATCACAGAAAGCCCAAATAACAGCAACAAATATTATGCAAACTATCATTTACATTAACATTGTCATACTAAGCACAAATAACAAATCTGTGAAATCACTTGCTCAATATATCATCTATTTAGACACTCTGTTCTAAATGTTCTTTTACATGTTCCCAAACACCCAGTAGTTGTAAAACTGTTTGCAATATAGTGCCCAAAGTAAGGTATTATAGTTCTAGGCAATCTTTTAAATGGCAGTGTCATAAAAAGCCAGTACAACACTCCAAACAAGAAAACCACATAATGGTTCACTAGTACTGTAAAAACGGACAGGACCAGAGAATGTAGATCATCAGAGCACACATAACAAGACCATACAGAAATAATCACATATAACTTGGCCATAAAATCGTCAATTCCATATAATGAGAATATAAAACCTGCACAAATAATAATCACCTATAAGTGCCTACATGATGCCAGGTATTTGCTCACTCAGACATCCCAGGAAAGTCATACCCTTGCCAACTTGTTCAGCCAGCGAGAAAATGCATTTGTTTTTCCCGGTACTGTAGTCAGGTTCTGGTGTATACTCATTTATCAGTCAGCCACGGTCAACCATACATTCCCTCTGTTTCCAGGCAGTTAGGAAATACATTGCTTATCGATTCACTTATTAAAACAGTCAGTACCAAGCACTTATAACCACCCACATATACACATACACGCACACACACAAACATACAGCATATGTAGTGGCCTGGAGCAAGTCTGGCCATTTGTGGACATTTGCGCCTATCACTAATATGCAAAGCCATTAACTCACTACTTTTGTGCACTTTAAACGGTTAACTTGCACTGTGATGTATGCTTTTTTGCATTTTATGATATGTCCTATTCATTTGCATTGTTATTGCACTGTATTTACATTGAATTGTGGAAATGGTTAATGCACAGCCAGTTAACACTACCAGATTACCGGAAATACCAGCCTGTGAGGCATTTTACACTGCTGTCATAAGGGACTAGGCAGAACTGAATTTTGGAGGGAAAAGCAAGACACAGTTAACTTTTGACCATCTGGTTTAGCTCTGTCAGACTGTTTACGACCGAAAACTGCTTGCTCATTCCCAAATATTTGAATTGAAGCTCAATACAAGTCTATGGCAACCTTGATCTTCAACATTGTTTCTGTTAGGCTGTGATTCTCCAGCTTCACCCCTCCCACTAGAAGGACCTAGATCAGTTAGAAACAGTATAAAAGTAGAGCAGTCGGAGCCCCTAGTTGTCTGCTAATAGGGACCAGTGTTTACCATAGTAGGAGAGACTCTGCCAGACTTCATGAGTGGTCAGAAGAAGATGCTGAGATGGGGCTACTCTGCAACAGACCCAGGGTCACCAGCCCCTTGACAGGTAGCCAGCCAGATGACTGAGCCACAGACTACCTGGGCAACCAGCCTTCTAATAAGGAGAGGGATAGCCAGCTCAGGCCTCTCCTCAGCACAGAACCTTCTCTGCTACCAGAGGGGAGACTGGAGAAGCCAGTTTAGTGCAGTGCCTGTATTGTTTCCACTTGAGTCCCTCCAGTAAGGAAGCACACTAGTTTTCTGCAAAACTTGACTCTAGACTTATTTCCCACTGGGGGGGGCCTCACGCCTTACCACCCCTTCCAGAGAACAGCAATATGTGGTGACAACTCAATGGAGTCCAGGGGACCCAGCGTAGCATTGGGGGCCACCTCAAACACAGCCGCTGTAGATACAGGCTTTTGATTTTCTGGAGGCCTTTTAGTGAATTGAATGAGATGGACCTCCTTTGACCTTGAAGATGTAAATATTGTTTTCCTGTAGAATACTTGTGTTGTTAGGGCTTAGCCTGGGATATAAAATGTATGAAATACTATAGACACTATGTTTTAATGCTCAAGATGTGTCAGGACAGACAGCTAAGAAAAGTGAGGCAGAGTGATAAAGCACATGAACTGAGTGCCTGTCTGTCATCATGATTATTGGAAAGTCTTTGATGATGAAGATAACCGGTTTTATCATGACAAGCTGCTACTGATGTACTATTTTTAACAAAGGATGTTGGAAGCACTAGAACAACTGCCCTTTTTGCTCTTATAATCCAAGCTGCATAGAATAAAACCGTAGCTTAATTTTTATCCAAGGGTATTTGCAGAGTTATTTCATTGGTAGGCCATACCAATTGCATATTATTTGCAATAACTGGTCGTTTTGGCCTTACTAACAGAAATGGGGGTACAGTTTGTGATATAAGTATGACATCACTGGCAGTCATTGCATCATTCATTACAACCCCCACAACACACACACATTAGAGGTAGCCCTGCCCCTCTTATTAGGGCCGGACTGGGGAAAAAAAAACAGCCCTGGAAAAAGTTGCATACCAGCCCCACAGCATTGCGTCATTATTTACTGTTTTATAATAGGAGAAAGCATTCATTTTAAAACACGTGTGTAAACACGAATATGAACTTTGCCCCACAATAGCTCTTTTGTAGAACCCCCATTGTGTATATAGGATACCCAGGTTATACCAGCATGGTCCATATCACTATATACAAGAAGATGTATAACTTATACCAGCTGTACATATATAATTATATACAGGAGATACCCAGGTTATACCAGCATGGTCCATATCAGTATCACCGTATTTAAGAAGATGTATAAGTTATAGCAGCTGTACATATACAATTATATACAGGAGATACCCAGGTTATACCAGCATGGTCCATATCACTATATACAAGAAGATGTATAACTTATACCAGCTGTACATATATAATTATATACAGGAGATGCACAGGTTATACCAGCATGGTCCATATCAGTATCACCGTATTTAAGAAGATGTATAAGTTATAGCAGCTGTACATAATTATATACAGGAGATACCCAGGTTATACCAACTGTTCATATATCATTATATACAGGAGGTACCCAGGTTATTCCAGCATGGTCTATTAAATATTTATCATTTATACCAGCTGTTAGCTGTACATTTATAATGATATCCAGATGATTAAATGCATTTTATTAAATATCGAATAAAAATTGGTTCTCCACCACATTAAAAAATCAGGCTGGTGCGAGTTAGAGTCTGGAATCTCATATCAATATGTATCAGCTCTGCAAAACTCACACCCCCACAAATATCTCAGTGAAGAGTATAGGGGCTGAAAAAAAGCCCACAGATAAAGTGGTGTGATGGGAGTCCAGGCCACTATACTGGGTCTGTACTACTACACTATGTGACTCCCATGTAGATTGGAGTAAAAGGTACAACCACTGGTGGTAGGATTTGAATGGACCCCCACCCCCACTCAGTTAGCGGCTCAATGCTGGTTTATTAAACTACTACTGAACATAACAAAGCGCTCTGTATTGCTCAACGCGTTTCTCTGCCGCTATTGTGCGGTATTTCCTCAGGAGCAACGGCAACCTAATCATAGAGGGCACTGTTCAGATTCAAGTGCATCACTCAGTGGTGAGTGTACAGTAAACATGTGTTTCATTAAAAAGGAAACAAAACAAAACAAAAAATTCTGCATGCCTCTGATGGTGTGCGTGCAGTAAGTTAGAGCTTCCGGCACTATGATGGCCGTATCGGGGGCAGATCCAGCGCTGTTTAAATGGAGAAAACTCCGCCCCCGGATCTGCCAAGCCTCCAAACCAGAAGTCAATGAGGTACATCCATCCTCATTCTCACGCCTCCTTTTGTCGTCACACTATATGCTCTCGGCGTCCAGGGTTTATATGTTATTGTGATTTATGCTTAGGTAACCTTATATCTCAGGGAACCATCATCCGCAGATACAGACCTACTTGGCGATCTTATATATCCCAACCACAGCTTTTTATAACATGAAGTATATTACATGCTGTGTTTTGCAGACGTATTGGGAAAAGCGGACAAACACAGCATGTAAAAAATAAAAATTAATAAAAAAATTATTAATTAAATATGGACTGTTATATTAAACTCATCACTCTTTATCACCTAGAGGAGACTAGTGGTATAGACACATCACCGACCCCTCCAGAAGAAACCGCATGTAAGATATACCAATGCGATAATAGGTGTGAACAGTGCTCTACAAACCGCAGCAGTCCACAGACATAAGAACCAATTGTGTATACCATGTACTCCAAAGCTATAGTGGGATAAAGTGCAGGCTCTTCACCTCAAATGAAACATGCATAGGATATTGAATCATTGAGGCCCCTGGGTTTAATTGTGTCAAGGGTAAAGGTCCATTGGGCCTCCTTTCTCAGGAGTAAAATGTCTATATCACCCCCTCTGGGTGATGTCCTCACATGCTCTACACCCTGGAACAAAATACAGTTTCTCATTGTGGGGTGGTTGATCGCAACATGTTGTGCAATAGAGGTATCAAAATTATTATTGATCTTTAATAAGTGCTCCCCTATTCGGCTCCTGAATTCACGCTTAGTTTTACCCACGTATTGTAGGCCGCAAACACATGTTGCCAAATATACAACCCCCACTGTTCTGCAATTGATGAAGGATTTGATGTCATAGCTTCGTCCAGTAACAGAGCTCATAAACTGGCCTCCTTTTTTGATGACCTTACAGGCAATACAATTGCCACATCTAAAAGTGCCATTCAATTTTATTGAGGTCAACCAGGTCTCACTAATTGGAGAGCTGAATGCATGTGGACCAATTTGTCCCTCAAATTCCCTCCTCGGCGATATGTCACCCGAGGGTATTCACCCACTGGGTCACCCACATCTGGGTCAGAATATCCCAGTGTTCTTTCAGGAGTGCCTATACCTCTCTATGTGCTCTATCATAGGTCCCTATAATACGCACTTGGACATCATCCGATACCCTATTCTTGGGATGTAACAGATCCTCTCTTTCACATGCAGCCGCATGGATGTAGGCTTCCTTTAAAGGTGCCCTCGGGTATCCTCTCTCCAGAAATCTCCTCTGGAGATCATGTGCCCATTCCTTGAAATCTGTCCAACTGGGAGCAGTTCCGTCTTGACTTTAAATACTGCCCTTTCGGGATACCTCTTTTGAGTGGGTACGGATGACTGCTATCCCACCTCAAAACGGCATTAGTAGCAGTGGGTTTGCGGAATATCTTAGTTCTCAATCTCCCAGTATAAGGTTACTAAGTAGGTCTGTATCTGCGGATGATGGTTCCCTGAGATATAAGGTTACTGAAGAGGGGATTTTTGCTTCTTGGAAATAGGAGATTTATGTATATAGGAGATCCCTTCTATTCTATTCCTAGCATGTTGCCCTTGTTTCCCATACAACCCGATTATCCTGTGTATAATTACATCTCTTCCAGTCCTTCATATTCCCCAGGAGCAACACACAACCCTCGCAGATACTTATATATAAAAATATTTTACTGATAACATAGAGATGACAAATAGGGATGAGCGAACCCGAACTGTATAGCATTTTCTGTATAGTATAACATTTTCGTAAAAGTCCGGGTTCGGGTTCGGTGTTCGGCTCTTTCTTGGCGCTTTTTGAAAGGCTGCAAAGCACCCAATCAACAAGCGTCATACTACTTGCCCCAAGAGGCCATCACAGCCATGCCTACTATTGGCATGGCTGTGATTGGCCAGTGCAGCATGTGACCCAGCCTCTATTTAAGCTGGAGTCACGTAGCACCGCACGTCACTCTGCTATGATCAATATAGGGAGAGGTTGCAGCTGCGACGTTAGGGCGAGATTAGGCAGATTAACTCCTCCAAAAGACTTCATTCTGTGATCGATCTGCAGCTGTGGATCATTGAAGTGCTATTATTGACTTGCTCACTTTTTTGAGGCTGCCCAGAGCGTTTTTAGATCACTTTTTTTCTGGGGTGATCGGCGGCCATTTTGTGACTTGTGGTGCGCCAGCACAAGCTATCACCAAGTGTATTTAACCATCGATAGTGTGGTTATTTTGTGCTATATCCTACATCAGCTGCAGGCTGAGCCTGTGTCACCGAAGTGCATTTAACCATCGACAGTCTGATTATTTTTTGGCCATATACTACATCTGGTGCAGGCTGAGCCTGTGTCACCCAAGTGCATTTAACCATCAACAGTGTGGTTATTTTTTGGCCATATATTACATCAGGGGCAAGTTGAGCCTGTCACCCAGCGCCTAAAAAATAGACCTGACATTTCTATTCAACCAAATCTGTACTGTTTTAGCTGGTCAAGTTATTTGTAGTGACCGTAAAAGCACACTTTTTTTTCTGGGTTGAAAAACCATTCCCAAATTTGCCATTCTCAAAATAATTAGTTTCTGGTATTTGAGGCCTACTTGAACTCTATCCCAAAAAGAATATCTTACATTGAAGCTAGTGATAGTGTCATTCAGAAAAACCTAAGACACACGCTAGCATGCTGATAGAAATCTGATTCTGTGATTAAACCTATACCTGTCACACAGCGCAAAAAAAAAACAGGCCTCACATCTCTATTTAACCAAATCTGTACTGTTTTAGCTGGTCAAGTTATTTGTAGTGACCGTAAAAGCACACTTTTTTTTCTGGGTTGAAAAACCATTCCCAAATTTGCCATTCTCAAAATAACTAGTTTCTGGTATTTGAGGCCTACTTGAAATCTATCCCAAAAAGAATATCTTACATTGAAGCTAGTGATAGTGTCATTCAGAAAAACCTAAGACACACGCTAGCGTGCTGATAGAAATCTGATTCTGTGATTAAACCTATACCTGTCACACAGCGCAAAAAAAAACAGGCCTCACATCTCTAATTAACCAAATCTCTACTGTTTTAGCTGGTCAAGTTATTTGTAGTGACCGTAAAAGCACACTTTTTTTTCTGGGTTGAAAAATCATTCCCAAATTTGCCATTCTCAAAATTGTGGTGAACGGGAACAATGAGGAAAACATCTAATAAGGGACGCGGACGTGGACATGGTCGTGGTGGTGTTAGTGGACCCTCTGGTGCTGGGAGAGGACGTGGCCGTTCTTCCACAGCCACACGTCCTAGTGAACCAACTACCTCAGGTCCCAGTAGCCAGCAGAATTTACAGCGATATTTGGTGGGGCCCAATGCCGTTCTAAGGATGGTAAGGCCTGAGCAGGTGCAGGCATTAGTCAATTGGGTGGCCGACAGTGGATCCAGCACGTTCACATTATCTCCCACCCAGTCTTCTGCAGAAAGCGCACAGATGGCGCATGAAAACCAAGCCCATCAGTCTGTCACATCACCCCCATGCATATCAGGGAAACTGTCTGAGCATCAAGTTATGCAGCAGTCTCTTATGCTGTTTGAAGACTCTGCTGCCAGGGTTTCCCAAGGGCATCCACCTAGCCCTTCCCCAGGGGTGGAAGAGATAGAATGCACTAACGCACAACCACTTATTTTTCCTGATGATGAGGACATGGGAATACCACCTCAGCACGTCTCTGATGATGACGAAACACAGGTGCCAACTGCTGCGTCTTTCTGCAGTGTGCAGACTGAACAGGAGGTCAGGGATCAAGACTGGGTGGAAGACGATGCAAGGGACGATGAGGTCCTAGACCCCACATGGAATGAAGGTCGTGCCACTGACTTTCACAGTTCGGAGGAAGAGGCAGTGGTGAGACCGAGCCAACAGCGTAGCAAAAGAGGGAGCAGTGGGCAAAATCAGAACACCCGCCGCCAAGAGACTCCGCCTGCTACTGACCGCCGCCATCTGGGACCGAGCACCCCAAAGGCAGCTTCAAGGAGTTCCCTGGCGTGGCACTTCTTCAAACAATGTGCTGACGACAAGACCCGAGTGGTTTGCACGCTGTGCCATCAGAGCCTGAAACGAGGCATTAACGTTCTGAACCTTAGCACAACCTGCATGACCAGGCACCTGCATGCAAAGCATGAACTGCAGTGGAGTAAACACCTTAAAAACAAAGAAGTCACTCAGGCTCCCCCTGCTACCTCTTCTGCTGCTGCTGCCTCGGCCTCTTCTGCTGCTGCCGCCGCCTCGGCCTCTTCCTCCGCCTCTGGAGGAACGTTGGCACCTGCCGCCCAGCAAACATGGGATGTACCACCAACACCACCACCTGCGTCACCAAGCATCTCAACCATGTCACACGGCAGCGTTCAGCTCTCCATCTCACAAACATTTGAGAGAAAGCGTAAATTCCCACCTAGCCACCCTCGATCCCTGGCCCTGAATGCCAGCATTTCTAAACTACTGGCCTATGAAATGCTGTCATTTAGGCTGGTGGACACACACAGCTTCAAACAGCTCATGTCACTTGCTGTCCCACAGTATGTTGTTCCCAGCCGCCACTACTTCTCCAAGAGAGCCGTGCCTTCCCTGCACAAACAAGTGTCCGATAAAATCAAGTGTGCACTGCGCAACGCCATCTGTGGCAAGGTCCACCTAACCACAGATACGTGGACCAGTAAGCACGGCCAGGGACGCTATATCTCCCTAACTGCCCACTGGGTAAATGTAGTGGCGGCTGGGCCCCAGGCGGAGAGCTGTTTGGCGCACGTCCTTCCGCCGCCAAGGATCGCAGGGCAACATTCTTTGCCTCCTGTCTCCTCCTCCTCCTACTCAGCTTCCTCCTCCTCTTCTTCCACCTGCTCATCCAGTCAGCCACACACCTTCACCACCAACTTCAGCACAGCACGAGGTAAACGTCAGCAGGCCATTCTGAAACTCATATGTTTGGGGGACAGGCCCCACACCGCACAGGAGTTGTGGCGGGGTATAGAACAACAGACTGACGAGTGGTTGCTGCCGGTGAGCCTCAAGCCCGGCCTGGTGGTGTGCGATAATGGGCGAAATCTCGTTGCAGCTCTGGGACTAGCCGGTTTGACGCACATCCCTTGCCTGGCGCATGTGCTGAATTTGGTGGTGCAGAAGTTCATTCGCAACTACCCCGACATGTCAGAGCTGCTGCATAAAGTGCGGGCCGTCTGTTCGCGCTTCCGGCGTTCACACCCTGCCACTGCTCGCCTGTCTGCGCTACAGCATAACTTCGGCCTTCCCGCTCACCGCCTCATATGCGACGTACCCACCAGGTGGAACTCCACCTTGCATATGCTGGACAGACTGTGCGAGCAGCAGCAGGCCATAGTGGAGTTTCAGCTGCAGCACGCACTGGTCAGTCGCACTGCGGATCAGACACACTTCACCACCAATGACTGGGCCTCCATGCGAGACCTGTGTGCCCTGTTGCGCTGTTTCGAGTACTCCACCAACATGGCCAGTGGCGATGACGCCGTTATCAGCGTTACAATACCACTTCTATGTCTCTTTGAGAAAACATTTAGGGCGATGATGGAAGAGGAGATGGCCCAGGAGGAAGAGGAGGAAGACGGGTCATTTTTAGCACTTTCAGGCCAGTCTCTTCAAAGTGACTCAGAGGGAGGTTTTTTGCAACACCAGAGGCCAGGTACAAATGTGGCCAGACAGGGCCCACTACTGGAGGACGAGGAGGACGAGGATGAGGAGGAGGTGGAGGAGGATGAGGATGAAGCATGTTCACAGCGGGGTGGCACCCAAAGCAGCTCGGGCCCATCACTGGTGCGTGGCTGGGGGGAAACACAGGACGATGACGATACGCCTCCCACCGAGGACAGCTTGTCCTTACCTCTGGGCAGCCTGGCACACATGAGCGACTACATGCTGCAGTGCCTGCGCAACGACAGCAGAGTTGCCCACATTTTAACGTGTGCGGAATACTGGGTTGCCACCCTGCTGGATCCCCGGTACAAAGACAATGTGCCCACCTTACTTCCTACACTGGAGCGTGATAGGAAGATGCGCGAGTACAAGCGCACGTTGGTAGACGCGCTACTGAGAGCATTCCCAAATGTCACAGGGGAACCAGTGGAAGCCCAAGGCGAAGGCAGAGGAGGAGCAAGAGGTCGCCAACGCAGCTGTGTCACGGCCAGCTCCTCTGAGGGCAGGGTTAGCATAGCAGAGATGTGGAAAAGTTTTGTCACCACGCCACAGCTAACTGCACCACCACCTGATACGGAACGTGTTAGCAGGAGGCAACATTTCACTAACATGGTGGAACAGTACCTGTGCACACCCCTCCACGTACTGACTGATGGTTCGGCCCCATTCAACTTCTGGGTCTCCAAATTGTCCACGTGGCCAGAGCTAGCCTTTTATGCCTTGGAGGTGCTGGCCTGCCCGGCGGCCAGCGTTTTGTCTGAACGTGTATTCAGCACGGCAGGGGGCGTCATTACAGACAAACGCAGCCGCCTGTCTACAGCCAATGTGGACAAGCTGACGTTCATAAAAATGAACCAGGCATGGATCCCACAGGACATGTCCATCCCTTGTGCAGATTAGATATTAACTACCTCCCCTTAACAATATATTATTCTACTCCAGGGCACTTCCTCATTCAATACTATTTTTAATTTCATTTTACCATTATATTGCGGGGCAACCCAAAGTTAAATGAACCTCTCCTCTGTCTGGGTGCCGGGGCCTAAATGTGTGACAGTGGCCTATTCCAGTGGTGGGTGGCGTGAAGCCTGATTCTCTGCTATGACATGAAGACAGATTCTGCGCTGACATAAGGCCAGATTCTCTGTTACGGGACCGCTCTCCTCTGTCTGGGTGCCGGGGCCTAAATGTGTGACAGTGGCCTATTCCAGTGGTGGGTGGCGTGAAGCCTGATTCTCTGCTATGACATGAAGACAGATTCTGCGCTGACATAAGGCCAGATTCTCTGTTACGGGACCTCTCTCCTCTGCCTGGGTGCCTGGGCCTAAATGTGTGACAGTGGCCTGTTCCAGTGGTGGGTGACGTGAAGCCTGATTCTCTGCTATGACATGAAGACAGATTCTGCGCTGACATAAGGCCAGATTCTCTGTTACGGGACCTCTCTCCTCTGCCTGGGTGCCTGGGCCTAAATGTGTGACAGTGGCCTGTTCCAGTGGTGGGTTACGTGAAGCCTGATTCTCTGCTATGACATGAAGACAGATTCTGCGCTGACATAAGGCCAGATTCTCTGTTACGGGACCTCTCTTCTCTGCCTGGGTGCCTGGGCCTAAATGTGTGACAGTGGCCTGTTCCAGTGGTGGGTGACGTGAAGCCTGATTCTCTGCTATGACATGAAGACAGATTCTGCGCTGACATAAGGCCAGATTCTCTGTTACGGGACCTCTCTCCTCTGCCTGGGTGCCTGGGCCTAAATGTGTGACAGTGGCCTGTTCCAGTGGTGGGTGACGTGAAGCCTGATTCTCTGCTATGACATAAATACAGATTCTGTGCTGACATAAGGCCAGATTCTCTGTTACGGGACCTCTCTCCTCTGTTTGGGTGCCTGGGCCTAAATGTGTGACAGTGGCCTGTTCCAGTGGTGGGTGACGTGAAGCCTGATTCTCTGCTATGACATGAAGACAGATTCTGCGCTGACATAAGGCCAGATTCTCTGTTACGGGACCGCTCTCCTCTGTCTGGGTGCCGGGGCCTAAATGTGTGACAGTGGCCTGTTCCAGTGGTGGGTGACGTGAAGCCTGATTCTCTGCTATGACATGAAGACAGATTCTGTGCTGACATCAGGCCAGATTCTCTGTTACGGGACCTCTCTCCTCTGCCTGGGTGCCGGGGCCTAAATGTGTGACAGTGGCCTGTTCCAGTGGTGGGTGACGTGAAGCCTGATTCTCAGCTATGACATGAAGACTGATTCTGCGCTGACATGAAGCCAGATTCTCTGCTATGGCATGAAGAGACTGATTCTCTGCTGACATGAAGCCAGATTCTTTGCTATGGCCTTAAGAGACTGATTCTCTGCTGTCTTGAAGCCAGATTCTCTGCTATGGGACCTCTGTCCAATTGATATTGGTTCATTTTTATTTTTTTTATTTTTATTTTAATTAATTTCCCTATCCACATTTGTTTGCAGGGGATTTACCTACATGTTGCTGCCTTTTGCAGCCCTGGGCTGTTTTACAGCCTTTTTAGTGCCCAAAAGTTCGGGTCCCCATTGACTTCAATGGGGTTCAGGTTCGGGACTAAGTTCGGATCGGGTTCGGATCCCGAACCCGAACATTTCCGGGAAGTTCGGCCGAACTTCTCGAACCCGAACATCCAGGTGTTCGCTCAACTCTAATGACAAAGCAATGGACATTATACATAAAGATACAGATAACACAATACATAGAGGACACCACCACACACAGCCACCTCTGTTCCTGCCCACCCTGGATGCTAAGCAAATGTGGCTAATAATGTGTATATATATACAGTATACCCAGAGTCCACTAATATACAGTACTGGATCTACTCTTCTAACCAACTCACTTCTAGTACCTGACCATTAGTACATGTACATATAGAGACTCATGCATAAACAGCATATATAATCTAATTGGTAATACAATTGCAGACTGCAAATATCTATATGTACACATATAAAGTCTACTGGGATATTATACCTATATACATACCCACATAAGCACACATATAACTTAGCTTGCTCCTGAAATGCTGTTCATCCATAGGTGTCCAGGAAGAGAAGCCCCAGCCCCACTCCCAACTTTCACCTATATGTTGCTGTGTCCCAGCCACCCACCATAGAATCCACCTTGTGACCACCCAAATATCTTCCCCTATCTCTTGATCAGGAGGATGTTGTACAACTGCTTTTACAATGCGCCCTTCCTGCCTTAGATATGCTAACAAGGGACACAATGCTACTGGCCATACTGTCCAACTATTAGGCATATTTCTGTGGTCATCAGGATGAGGTTCTGGCTGACAGCCATATTTCCCTTAACATATCCCCCTGTTGTCAGTATACCGACACACTATGTTGGAAGCCTGGTCTGTCTGTGGAAGTGTTTACAATAAGAACAAACACAATACATTATAAGCTCATTTATGTTGCATTTTTGGCCAATCGGTTGATTCATCTTCTTGTGCATGGATGGTTCTGATGTTCATCTGGGATTTCATCTGGGATCATCTGGTGGCTTCATGATGGGTACAGATGTCTGGTCATCTTCTTAGATCAAGGGAAATCATTGTGTCTCTGGGCATTTCTCCACCTGAAATCATATTAAAACACAACAGTCTGCTCCTCAGGGGAGCACACATCAACAGCTGCAGTTCTGAAAATCCATCATGAGATATCATGGCCTCCCCCTGTTGATAGTATCTGTAGATAACACTTGGCACTCTTAGTAGGTACATTACAAACTGAGGCTATATATTGCAACGGATGCGCCCAAGTTCCGCGTCCGACTGGACAGTCGCAATTTATGCAAAGCAGCTCTGCGGATCACTGTGGGGTCAACCCACTCCCTCGCAGAATCCCCAATAGGGAGAGCTATGCCCCATAACCTACTGGCTGTGCCGCGGACTGTGTGGGCTAGCACCCAAATTATACGCCATGTATCCATGGTAGTTAGTTACTACCGTTAATGGGACCAGTCAGTTTTGGCCTGACTAAACGCCTACAAATAAGTGCCAGTAACAGACAGGGAGATAGACTGCCATTTCGCCATACTCTTTAGTGACCCAATTCAGAAGCTGACAGTACAGGGTTTACCTGAGTAAGACACACTGGAGATATGCAATGACATGCCCTTATGATGACACTCTGAGCCTAGTTAAGGGAGCAACAGACCTTGGCACCAAAATTTAGAACCATATATTATATGCCGTCCTAGTGATATAGGCGAGGGCTATCTCACAACCAGACTTTAATTTTATTTTTTTTAAGGTACCTGCCCAACATGAAAAGAGCACTCCCAGACTGAACTGTCCTATTGTACAATAAGTTATCCTTTATGAACCAACAGTATTGCCAATTGATGCAAGCAAAAGAGCTCAGCTAAAATGGTTGAGGGACAATACCATCTGTTTGTGAGCTGTATGGCCTTACCCCTACAATAAAGAGAGTCATAAATTCCTAACAGCTCCCCCAACAGACACCTGGGTGTAGAGATTAAAGACAAGAACTCTATCACATTTGCATTACATACTGAGGACAAACAAACAAAAGGTTCTGCAACAGTAAACCTAACCCCCCTCCCTGTGTTGGTGACCATGTCCCCATGCACTGGGGGCTATTATGGGTTTACATTGATTGCATGCTCTGGCCAGTATATGGGGGACCCCTGAGTTACATATTATGGCCAGATCTTTAGGGATCCCCACCACAAATCTATTATAACAGATTCCCAGTTGTAATGGTGTCTTTTGGCAGCCCTGTTTCATGTGTAGCTTGTTGGCTCACAAATGAAACAGGTCTCTGTCTTTGCAATTGTATGTGTGGTTAAAAGCCACCCCGCCTTACATCTCTGTGCGGACAGAGTCGTTTTATGTGTCCAGATTGCAGACAATGGAAACACTGTATATTCTCCCACTTTCTTCTTTGAAGAGCACTAGAATACACAGATATTTTGTTAGCTGCCATCCCCTTTAACATGCAGCCATCTTGCATTTTTTTATTAAATGCTACCTTCTTCCTGATTTTTATAGATTTGTGACTCTTTAGCAAATCCTGCCTGATCTGCTCTATTACCATTGCTGCTTCAATCAGTGATGTCTCCTTAGCTGCAGTTAAACGAATTGTGGTATCAAGATATGGAAACTTCTCCACAAACATACGTATCATGCCTTGTGGGGCTCCTACACCATGATCCTTTGTCACCTTCCTATACATAGCTTCAAACCTTCCACAAAGAGACAGAGGCTCATCATGGATGGTAGGCCTGAAGTTACTTAGGACCTCTGGGCTGACGTCCGTATGCCCTGTTACCAATTTCGTGAGGATGGAAAGCCTGTCTTCCTCATCATGAAATAGGCCATTCCTGGGGCCAATTTTTTCTATGACCTCATATCTTTGAAAAAGATGTGTAGGCAACCAAAGCTTGAACAGTTCCATGTGATATTCTGGAGGGACAGAAAATTTCTGGCAATGTCCCTCAAAAATATCACAGGAAGTGAAAGGATCTGCGTCTGGATCATATGTAGGAATCAGTTTACATATTTTTAGCAGAAATAGCATCCTCTTCATGCTATAGAAAGAATGCAATTCTGCAGCATTGCTGTGACACATCTGTAAGTTGGAAGTGGTCTGTAAATTTCCCATGCCACTTCCTAATCCACGAATGGTGTCACCAGCAGCCCTATGTACAGCTATTGGAATGGAATCAGTCTGATTGGAGGCAGCCATAGGAGCGGTCTCACTCTCATCTGTCCCCCTGTTTGCACTCAAAACACAAATTTGCTTTGAGTACAAATCTTTGTTATGTGAGAGCTCAGTTATGGTCTTCTGCATGTTGCTAATTGTCTCATCCCTCTTTGTTAACTTGGTCCTCAGGTCAGCCGTTATCACCTCTATAGAGGCTGCTTTTTCCTTATAGCCCGTTATCTCCATATACAGCTGTATAAAAACTTTATCAACATCTGTATAGTATTTTTCTTTCTCAGCTAACTGAGACTGCAGCAGGCTGATCAGACTGTCTTTTTCTTTGTGTTGTGTTTCTAGACTAGAAACCTGTTTAACCGCTTCTGCACAACAATAACAATGCAAATTTACAGGGGCCTTTGTCTCTTCAAATGATTCCACCTTCTCCAGCTTGCTAATGGCATCATCAAATATGCACATCAGCTTAGCAAGCATGTGAAGCCGCTTGGACGTTTGTTTGAACACACCACGATTAGCAATGTGCAATTTGTCATAGGAATCAGCTTGATCTACCAGAGATTCGCATAACATTTGCACAGATTCATTTGATCTAGGCAATACAGGGTTAAACGTACTGTATCTACTTAACTTTTCAAAAGTCCCATGTCCTGCTTTGTCACTCATGGTTATCCCTGCAATCTGCGTGTTACTCCTGAAAGCCTCTTTTACCAACCAGCAGGATTCTACTGAAGGACTGGGAAAAAAATGAAAGAAAAAACAAAACAAAAACAAGCACCTCACAGGTTATAATGGGAAACAAAGGAAACAGTCAGTAACCTAGTGTAACGGGGTTCCGGAGGTGCACTCGGTCCCCCATTGCCCACAGAACTGTTGCTTAGCTTTGGGAATGAGGATCTGTGTTTGACCTCATTCCCAGGACGGCTTTACTGCTGGCTGGCTCCCTGCTCCTAAGTCTGCCTTGAGCGCCGAGCTGATCACTCGGTGCTCAACTGGTTGGTCTGTCGGTCATGTGACGCTGGCCATGTCACATGACCCTCACTCCCCACTATAAATACAGGCAGCCTGCTAGCCACAGGTTGCCTGTTAATTTCTAGGTTCCTGGCTATTTGTTGGACTACTGATTGCTCACCTGATTCCGTTCCCTGACAATCCTTTGCCTGCTCCTCCTGTACTGCGCATCCGTCCTGGTATTGTGACCTCGGCTCCCACCTGACTACTCTCTTAGGACTCCTCTGGTACTTCTCTGCTCTCCTGGTATTTGACCCCGGCTTCTCCTGACCATTCTTTGCTTAACCCTTTTGTACTGCGTAGCTCTCTTGGTTCTGACCCGGTCCGTTCATGTTCCGTATTTTGTCTTGTTTGTCTTCCCTGCACGTATCCTAGGTTAGGGACTGTCGTCCAGTGGTCCCCTGTCATTAGGACTCGTGAGGCAAGTAGGCAGGGCCAGGGGTGAG
Source organism: Bufo bufo (assembly GCF_905171765.1). Taxonomy (NCBI): domain Eukaryota; kingdom Metazoa; phylum Chordata; class Amphibia; order Anura; family Bufonidae; genus Bufo; species Bufo bufo. The sequence continues at coordinate 426,308,487 of NC_053390.1, forward strand.
GGTGGAGCGCAGTGGTCACTATCCCTCCCCCTGTGTGTGTGTGGACGTGACCGTTACAGATTAACAGGCCCAATAACCACTGTATCATGAATCCTCTTACTACCCTGACTGACCATGTCTCTAACTTGACACAGAGGGTGCAGGAGCTAGGAGAGAAACTCTGTTCTTGTGAGTTAGGGCAAGGTTCTTCCACTCCTCTGTCCTCCAGTCCACATTTTGAACCCCAGATCAAGCTCCCAGAACCCTTTTCTGGAGACCGGAAGAGGTTTCTCTCCTTTAAGGAGAATTGCAAACTCTACTTCCGTTTGCGCCCCGTGTCCTCCGGTCCCGAGAGCCAAAGCGTAGGGATTATCATTTCGCTACTACAGGGTGATCCCCAGGACTGGGCATTTTCGTTACCTCCTGGGGCCAGTTGTCTAACTTCTGTGGAGGGGTTTTTTCAGGCCTTGGGTAACCTCTATGATGAACCAGACAGGGCCCTGGTAGCCGAGACGGCTCTTAGGGCACTGGTTCAGGGCCATCTCCCTGCGGAGGAGTATTGCACCCAATTCAGACGGTGGTGTGTCCCCTCAGGATGGAATGAACCAGCCCTGAAGAGTCAGTTTAGGTCTGGTCTATCTGATAATTTAAAAGATCTATTAGTCAATTACCAAATTCCTGAGACCTTAGAGGAGATGATGATCCTAGTTGTCCGACTTGACAGACGAGTTAGAGAGAGACGACAAGAACGACAGTTCTGTTCTCAGATGGTGGTCCAGCCAGAGGCCTTTTCCAGGGACAACACTGAGGTCTCCACCGAGGAACCCATGCAGGTTGGCATGACCCGGGGTATTCTTCGTTGCAGGCGCGGAGAGTGCTTCTACTGTGGAGATCCTGGCCATTGGATCAACAAGTGTCCTAATAGGGTCCTCTCTGACAAGTCTCCTAAGGCAAGACAACCTAAAGACCAGGTACACCCTGATTCTTCTAAAGGTAAGCTTTTGGTACCCATAACAATTTCTCTGGGGGTTAATAAGTGGCCGGGTAAGGCCTTTATTGACTCCGGTTCAGCGGTCAGCTTTATTGACTTTGAGTTTGCTAGTAAATTGGGTATTCCAATGTTTGCTTTACCTACACCTATCCATGTCATGGCTATTGATGCTACTCCCCTGAGTGGTGGTATGGTGAGGTCATGTACCTCTGGAATTTCTCTGTCCGTGGGTGTGTGCCACTCTGAGAGGTGTTCTCTTCTAGTCCTGGAGAACCTACCGGTTGAGGTGGTACTAGGGTTGCCTTGGCTCCGTTTGCATAACCCCACAATTGATTGGTCCAAAGGAGAGTTGGTGAAATGGGGACCTAAGTGTGACTCATGCTTGTCCGTGGTCCAGGCTGGGGTTTCAGTAAGGTCTAATACATTACCCTCTGTTATTAAGGAAAATTCTGATGTGTTCTCGTCCCTTACTCCAGAGGTTCTACCCCCCCATAGACCTTATGATTGCGCCATAGAGCTAATTGAGGGTGCCAAATTTCCTAAAGGTCGAATTTATAATCTTTCAGGGCCCGAACGCAAGGCTATGGAAGATTATATTAAGGAGAGCCTTGCTAAAGGGCATATTAGACCTTCAGTCTCTACTATGGTAGCAGGGTTTTTCTTTGTTAAAAAGAAAGATGTTGGTCTTAGGCCTTGTATTGATTACCGGAGATTAGATAAAATCACTGTCCAAAAAAATACTCTCTCCCATTGATTCCGGATTTATTTAACCAGGTTTTGGGGGCAACCTGGTTTTCCAAGATTGACCTGAAAAGGGCATACAATCTAATCCGAATCAAGGAGGGAGACGAATGGAAGACAGCGTTCAATACTCCGATAGGACACTTTGAATATCAGGTGATGCCTTTTGGACTCAGCAATGCCCCAGCTGTGTTCCAAAACTTAATGAACGATATTCTTAGGGAGTTCTTAGGTAAATTTATTATTGTCTATCTTGACGACATTTTGATATTCTCTCCTGATTTCGAGTCTCATGTGTCTCATGTCAAACAAGTATTAGAGGTGTTGAGGGAGAACCAGCTATCCGCTAAGCAAGAGAAATGTGTCTTTGGTGTACAGGAGATACTGTTTCTAGGGCATGTGTTGACTCCTCACGCTTTTAAGATGGATCCTGGTAAGGTTTTAGCAATTAAGGAATGGGTAAGGCCTTCATCCTTAAAGGCTTTACAACGGTTTTTGGGTTTCGCTAATTACTACCGTAAATTTATCATGAATTTTTCTGTAATTGCTAAGCCATTGACCGACCTTACTAAGAAAGGGGCGGATTTGGAGAATTGGTCTACCAAGGCCATTTCTTCATTTGAAACATTAAAAAAGGCATTTAGTAGCGCTCCCATTCTGATCCAGCCTGATCAGGAGAGACCCTTTATTGTGGAGGTGGATGCGTCCGAGGACGGCGCAGGAGCAGTCCTTTCACAAGGTCCTGCTAGTCTCACTAACCTGAGACCGTGTGCCTTCTTCTCTAGGAAATTCTCTCCCATGGAGAGAAACTACGACATAGGGAATAGGGAGCTGCTGGCTATTAAATGGGCATTTGAGGAGTGGAGACATTTTTTGGAGGGGGCAAGGCATCGAGTAACTGTTGTCACTGATCATAAAAACCTAATGTTTCTCGAGTCTGCTAAGAGGTTGAATCCCCGACAAGCCCGATGGGCTCTGTTTTTTACCCGTTTTGATTTCTCCATTACGTTCAGGCCGGGAAGTGAAAATGTGAAGGCAGATGCATTATCTCGGAGCTTCCATGCTTTTCAACCCACTGAGACGCCGCCTGAATTCATCCTACCAGCAAACATCTTCTTAGAGGCTCTAACCCAGGATATCTCGGCTCGTATTAAGGCTGAACAACATCTGGCACCGGCATCCACCCCAACAGATAAGTTGTTTGTTCCCGTACAATTTTGTCTCCAGCTGTTGGGTGAGTGTCACGATTCTGCCTTTTGTGGACATCCGGGTGTTGAGGGCACTAAGGATCTGGTTTCTAGAGCTTATTGGTGGCCCACTCTGACCATGGATGTCAAGTGCTACGTGTCAGCCTGTGAGGTTTGTGCCAGGTCTAAGACACCTAGGACTCGCCCTGCTGGTAACCTACGACCCCTACCCATTCCCAGTAGACCCTGGTCCCATATCTCGATGGACTTTATAACTGACCTACCGCTGGCGGAGGGTAAGACTGTGGTTTGGGTAGTGGTCGATAGGTTTAGCAAGATGGTTCATTTCATTAACCTGTCTAAACTTCCGAATGCTAAGACCCTGGCGTCTATTTTTGTGAGAGAGATTGTTCGTTTACATGGCATCCCGGAAAATATTGTTTCGGACAGGGGTGTGCAGTTTGTGTCCAAATTCTGGAGGGCCTTCTGTCAAAGATGTAAAATTTTGTTGTCTTTTTCTTCCGCCTACCATCCTGAGAGTAATGGGCAGACTGAATGCCTTAATCAGTCTGTGGAACAATTCCTGAGGTTGTATGTTGCTGATGACCAGCAATTATGGGTCAAATTCCTTCCGTTGGCTGAATTTGCTTTGAATAACTGTGTCAATTCTTCTGCTGGGGTCTCCCCTTTCTTTTGTAACCATTGTTTTCAGACCCGTTTTCATTCTGGGTCGTCCGTCTCCTCCTCTAACCCTGAAGCTGATAAACTCTCCTCCGAACTGTGCACAGTTTGGGCCCGGGTTCAATCGAACCTAGAAAAAGCTCAAAGTTCTCAAAAACTCAAGGCCGATAGGAGACGTTCAAGGGGGGTGAACTTTCAGGTTGGGGATAAAGTATGGTTGTCCTCCAAGAATCTATCTCTCAAGGTAGCTTCTAGAAAATTTGCTCCTCGTTTTATTGGACCATATAAGATCACGGAGGTGATTAACCCAGTATCATTTAGGTTGGAGCTGTCCGAGTCATTCCACATTCATAATGTGTTCCATAAATCTCTCCTTAAAAATTATTTTGAACCGTTAGTACCATCGAAAGCCTCGCCTCCGCCGGTTCTTGTTAATGATCCTGTTGAGTATGTCGTGTCTAAAATAGTGGATGTCAGGAAGGTGCGTAACTCCTTACAGTACCTGATTCACTGGAAGGGGTATGGACCTGAAGAGAGATCTTGGGTACCTGCCAGGGAAAAGCCATCGCCTGAAGTCTTGGGTCCGGTGGCCCCTCGTAAAAGGGGGGGTACTGTAATGGGGTTCCGAAGGTGCACTCGGTCCCCCATTGCCCGCAGAACTGTTGCTTAGCTTTGGGAATGAGGATCTGTGTTTTACCTCATTCCCAGGACGGCTTTACTGCTGGGTGGCTCCCTGCTCCTGTCTGCCTTGAGCGCTGAGCTGATCACTTAGTGCTCAACTGGTTGGTCTGTCGGTCATGTGACGCTGGCCACGTCACATGACCCTCACTCCCCACTATAAATACAGGCAGCCTGCTAGCCACAGGTTGCCTGTTAATTTCTAGGTTCCTGGCTATTTGTTGGACTACTGATTGCTCACCTGATTCCGTTCCCTGACGATCCTTTGCCTGCTCCTCCTGTACTGCGCATCCGTCCTGGTATTGTGACCTCGGCTCCCACCTGACTACTTTCTTAGGACTCCTCTGGTACTTCTCTGCTCTCCTGGTATTTGACCCCGGCTTCTCCTGACCATTCTTTGCTTAACCCTTTTGTACTGCGTAGCTCTCTTGGTTCTGACCCGGTCCGTTCATGTTCCGTATTTTGTCTTGTCTGTCTTCCCTGCACGTATCCTAGGTTAGGGACTGTCGTTCAGTTGTCCCCTGTCATCAGGACTCGTGAGGCAAGTAGGCAGGGCCAGGGGTGAGGGTGGAGCGCAGTGGTCACTATCCCTCCCCCTGTGTGAGTGTGGACGTGACCGTTACACCTAGGGACGTCACTTAAATAGGTTCTCTGTAATTAATTGAACTCGCACTAGGACTCAATGAAACTGTGTTACCTGTCCGAATCTCCCAGGTCTAAAAACTTAAATTCACAGTATAACAGCAATTTCAACAGTATATCCTAACAGAGATCAATTAAAACATTTGGGCCTAGCTCGCCATTGAAGAGGGGATTTTTGCTTCTTGGAAATAGAAGATTTATGTATATCTCCATTTTCCATCCCTTCTATTCTATTCCTAGCATGTTGCCCTTGTTTCCCATACAACCCGATTATCCTGTGTATAATTCCACCTCTTCCAGTCCTTCATATTCCCCAGGAGCAACACACAACCCTTGCAGATACTTATACATAAAAATAGTTTACTGATAACATAGAGATGACAAAGCAATGGACATTATACATAAAGATACAGATAACACAATACATAGAGGACACCACCACACACAGCCACCTCAGTTCCTGTCCACCCTGGATGCTAAGCAAATGTGGCTAATAATGTGTATGTACACTCACCTAAAGAATTATTAGGAACACCATACTAATATGGTGTTGCACCCCCTTTTGCCTTCAGAACTGCCTTAATTCTTCGTGGCATTGATTCAACAAGGTGCTGATAGCATTCTATAGAAATGTTGGCCCATATTGATAGGATAGCATCTTGCAGTTGATGGAGATTTGAGGGATGCACATGCAGGGCACGAAGCTCCCATTCCACCACATCCCAAAGATGCTCTATTGGGTTGAGATCTGGTGACTGTGGGGGCCATTTTAGTACAGTGAACTCATTGTCATGTTCAAGAAACCAATTTGAAATGATTCGAGCTTTGTGACATGGTGCATTATCCTGCTGGAAGTAGCCATCAGAGGATGGATACATGTTCTCATTCTGTTTACGCCAAATTCGGACTCTACCATTTGAATGTCTCAACAGAAATTGAGACTCATCAGACCAGGCAACATTTTTCCAGTCTTCAACAGTCCAATTTTGGTGAGCTCGTGCAAATTGTAGCCTCTTTTTCCTATTTGTAGTGGAGATGAGTGGTACCCGGTGGGGTCTTCTGCTGTTGTAGCCCATCCGCCTCAAGGTTGTGCGTGTTGTGGCTTCACAAATGCTTTGCTGCATACCTCGTTTGTAACGAGTGGTTATTTCAGTCAACGTTGCTCTTCTATCAGCTTGAATCAGTCGGCCCTTTCTCCTCTGACCTCTAGCATCCACAAGGCATTTTTGCCCACAGGACTGCCGCATACTGGATATTTTTCCCTTTTCACACCATTCTTTGTAAACCCTAGAAATGGTTGTACGTGAAAATCCCAGTAACTGAGCAGATTGTGAAATACTCAGACCGGCCCGTCTGGCACCAACAACCATGCCACGCTCAAAATTGCCTAAATCACCTTTCTTTCCCATTCTGACATTCAGTTTGGAGTTCAGGAGATTGACTTAACCAGGACGACACCCCTAAATGCATTGAAGCAACTGCCATGTGATTGGTTAACTAGATAATTGCATTAATGAGAAATAGAACAGGTGTTCCTAATAATACTTTAGGTGTGTGTACAGTATATACAGTATATCCAGAGTCCACTAATATACAGTCTACTGGATCTACTCTTCTAACCAACTCACATCCAGTACCTGACTATTAGTACATGTACATATAGAGACTCATGCATAAACAGCATATATAATCTAACTGGTAATACAATTACAGACTTCAAATATCTATATGTACACATATAAAGTCTACTGGGATATTATACTTATATACATACCCACATAAGCACACATATAACTTAGCTTGCTCCTGAAATGCTGTTCATCCATAGGTGTCCAGGAAGAGAAGCCCCAGCCCCACTCCCAACTTTCACCTATATGTTGCTGTGTCCCAGCCCCCCACCATAGACTCCACCCTGTGACCACCCAAATATCTTCCCCCCATCTCTTGGTCAAGAGGATGTTGTTCAACTGCTTTTACAATGCGCCCTTCCTGCCTTAGATATGCTAACAAGGGACACAATGCTACTGGCCATACTGTCCAATTATTAGGCATATTTGTGTGGTCATCAGGATGAGGTTCTGGCTGAAAGCCATATTTCCATTAACAGTTACCTAAGCATAAATCACAATAACATATAAACCGTGGACGCTGAGAGCATATAGTGTGACGACAAAAGGAGGCGTGAGAATGAGGATGGATGTACCTCATTGACTCCTGGTTTGGAGGCTTGGCAGGTCCGGGGGCGGAGTTTTCTCCATTTAAACAGCGCTGGATCCGCCCGCGCTACGGCTGTCATAGTGCCGGAGGCTCTACCTTACTGCACGCACACCATCAGAGGCATGCAGCATTTTTTGTTTTGTTTCCTGTTTAATGAAACACATGTTTACTGCACACTCACCACTGAGTGATGCACTTGAATCTGAACAGTGCCCTCTATGATTAGGTTGCCGTTGCTCTTGAGGAAATACCGCGCAATAGCGGCAGAGAAACGCGTTGAGAAATACAGAGCGCTTTGTTATGTTCAGTAGTAGTTTAATAAACTAGCATTGAGCCGCTAACTGAGTGGGGGTGGGGGGTCCATTCAAATCCTACCACCAGTGGTTGTTCCTTTTACTCCAATCTACATGGGAGTCACATAGTGTAGTAGTACAGACCCAGTATAGTGGCCTGGACTCCCATTACGCCACTTTATGTGTGGGCTTTTTTTCAGCCCCTATACTCTTCACTGAGGTATTTGTGGGGGTGTGAGTTTTGCAGAGCTGGTACATATTCATACGAGATTCCAGATTCTAACTCGCACCAGCCTAATTTTTGAATGTGGTGGAGAACCAATTTTTATTCGATATTTAATAAAATGCTTTTAAACTTACTTTATTCAAGCAGTTAATAGTGTCATACACCTAGTACGCCAAATAGTTATCCATTCAACAGTTAATCGATATCCAGATGATGCCTAGGTTATTCCAACTTAGTTCATATTTAATTTATACTCAGATATATAGTCCTCCTGTAAGTACCTGGGGCAGTGGGATCTGTGCTAACCTTGTGCCTAGTGGGCTGAGTGCTGATTCTGTTGGCTCTTCAAGCACTGGACGGCCTGGACCAGCAGCGTGGAATCATGGATGGCAGTCAGTGCCAGTGAGCAGTGAACAGAATGGCACCCATACTCTGCAGCCGCTCCCGTCTGAACTAAAGGTACGTATGGCGCTGACGCTAATTGTAAGTATGATATTCTCAGGAGATGACCCTCAGAAAGGTTAAGGTGGCTACTGACACAGACTGGACAAGTCAGATACCCACAAATCCGTACTGGCAGGAACAGGACAGTCCATTGGGAAACCTATAGGAAAATAACCTGCACCACAGAAAATCTGCATTGTCCACAACACAGAGTCCTCATGAGGAAGATGCTCTCACTGTAATGATAGTGACCGGAGGATGAGAATGATTTGTAAGCAGGTCTGATAAACGTCCCACAAAGATTTCAATGTTTTTGTCACCGTCCCCATTATTGGTTAGATTGTCCAGATAAGGGCATAGGACAGAGTCAGCCACATTACAACACATGGAGAAACCATGTAAAGTCTGGAAGCAGCAAGTGACTGTATGCAGCAGGAGGACAATGTACCGTATATAGGTGGGTATAAGAGCTGTGCAGCAAATGATAAAAACTGTACGCATGTATGACTATAGTGTACTAGTATGTAAGATGTGTATGATCAATATGGATGTCTACAGGGGAAAATGCCCGGTACCTAGATGAAAAAGGTAACTGTATATATACAGTACAGACCAAAGGTTTGGACACACCTTCTCATTCAAAGAGTTTTCTTTATTTTCATGACTATGAAGGCATCAAAACTATGAATTAACACATGTGGAATTATATACATAACAAACAAGTGTGAAACAACTGAAAATATGTCATATTCTAGGTTCTTCAAAGTAGCCACCTTTTGCTTTGATTACTGCTTTGCACACTCTTGGCATTCTCTTGATGAGCTTCAAGAGGTAGTCACCTGAAATGGTTTTCCAACAGTCTTGAAGGAGTTCCCAGAGATGCTTAGCACTTGTTGGCCCTTTTGCCTTCACTCTGCGGTCCAGCTCACCCCAAACCATCTCGATTGGGTTCAGGTCCGGTGACTGTGGAGGCCAGGTCATCTGGCGCAGCACCCCATCACTCTCCTTCATGGTCAAATAGCCCTTACTTTCAAAGTTTTCCCAATTTTTCGGCTGACTGACTGACCTTCATTTCTTAAAGTAATGATGGCCACTCGTTTTGCTTTACTGCTTTTTTCTTGCCATAATATAAATTCTAAAAGTCTATTCAGTAGGACTATCAGCTGTGTATCCACCTGACTTCTCCTCAACGCAACTGATGGTCCCAACCCCATTTATAAGGCAAGAAATCCCACTTATTAAACCTGACAGGGCACACCTGTGAAGTGAAAACCATTTCAGGGGACTACCTCTTGAAGCTCATCAAGAGAATGCCAAGAGTGTGCAAAGCAGTAATCAAAGCAAAAGGTGGCTACTTTGAAGAACCTAGAATATGACATATTTTCAGTTGTTTCACACTTGTTTGTTATGTATATAATTCCACATGTGTTAATTCATAGTTTTGATGCCTTCAGTGTGAATCTACAATTTTCATAGTCATGAAAATAAAGAAAACTCTTTGAATGAGAAGGTGTGTCCAAACTTTTGGTCTGTACTGTATATATTTGTGCTCGGATCGGCTCATGTAAGAACTCAACCTACTTATTTCTACCTAATAGCAGCAGGATTATGCCGGAACTGCTGTAGAAGGGCAGCCTAAAGGTGGCAACCCTGATATGAAATGCCCTAAAAAAGGGGGGGTTTGGGAGGGCTGAAAAACACTGTCGAGCCGTCCTCTGGCTGTACACTCACTGGTATAAGTAAGTAGTTGGCCCCGCCTCACCTCCAACAAATACGGTAATCATATTGCCTAACACTTGTGCTCGGATCGGCTCATGTAAGAACTCACCCTACCTATCTCTACCTAATAGCAGCAACTGCTGTAGAAGGGCAGCCTAAAGGGGCCAAAAATGACAGACCATAGATATAGCAAATATGTATATTTAATAATACATATAAATATAATAATTACATAACCAAATCTTGAAAGACAAGTGACAGTTCACGATAAGCATCTGGAATATAATGAGTATAGCAAACAGGATTCCATTGACCCATCTTTTTAATAATATGAACCAGGACATTATGCTCAGAAGCAGCTGAAGCTGCGCCAATACGAAATGAATGATCTGTAATTGACAAAGGGTTAAGTCCTGAATTGGCCAACAATATGCAGATAAACTTCAGGAACGTTTGAATATTTAAAGGTGCAGCCTCCAACCTAAACAAGGGGGAATCAGCCGGCTCAGCCTTGATAAACTGCAACCATTGATGTAATACATTCACCGGGCACCACTTATTACCGGTGGTAAAATACTTGACCCCTATCGGTTCCCCCAGGCCGTCTTGGAAGCCTCTAAGGTAAGGATATAGCAAGAGCTATTCCAGCACAACTGACTCTTCCGTAAGTAATTTATAGACACAGGTAAACTATTATATTGGCACAGGTAAACTCACCCGACCTGAGGAACCCATAGAAAGCCAAGTACATGGCTATTTTAATTAGTAAGCTGATATGCTGACCAAATGGTTTATTCTGCAACATGTCTGATAAAGACCTAAACATGCTGCCAGAAAAAGGCTGCTGAGTGGGTCGTTTTTTAACTGACTCTTTCTGAATACTTTTCAATAACACCTTAATGGTAGAGATGTCGCGAACATAAAATTTTCCTTTCGCAAACGGCGAACGTTAATTTCCGCAAATGTTCGCGAACCGGGCGAACCGCCATAGACTTCAATAGGCAGGCGAATTTTAAAACCCACAGGGACTCTTTCTGGCCACAATAGTGATGGAAAAGTTGTTTCAAGGGGACTAACACCTGGACTGTGGCATGCCGGAGGGGGATCCATGGCAAAACTCCCATGGAAAATTACGTAGTTGACGCAGAGTCGGGTTTTAATCCATAAATCACCTAACATTCCTAAATGGTTTGGAATAACGTGCTTTAAAACATCCAGTGTGTGTATACGATCAGGTATGATGTTGTATCGATCAGGTAGTGTAAGGGTTACGCCCGCTTCACAGTGACAGACTAAATTCTGACAGACCAAACTCCCCGTTTAACGCACCGCAAACAACCGCAAACAATCCATTTGCACAACCGCAAACTCCCCATTTGAACAAGGTTGGATACCAAGCTAGCCATGTCCCGTTCCTTGTCCTCACTGACGTCATTCAAGGTCTCTTCCTCCACCCAGCCACGTACAACACCAAGGGTCCCCGAAAGGTGACAACAAGCCCCCTGGGATGCCTGCTGTGGTTGGTCTTCCACCTCCTCAAAGCCACCTTCCTCCTCTGACTCCTCTTCTTCAGACTCCTCTCTCTGCGTTGCCGCAGGTCCAGCAATCGACGACGACAAGGCTGCTTCTGGTGGTGATGGTGACCACAACTCTTCCTCTTCATGCTTATCTACGGCCTGATCCAGCACTCTTCGCAGGGCACGCTCCAGAAAAAAACGCATATGGGATGAGGTCGATGATGTTGCCTTGGGTTTGACTGACCAGGTTTGTCACCTCTGCAAAAGGACGCATGAGCCTACAGCCATTGTGCATGAGCGTTCAGTAACGCGGCCAAAAAATACCCAGCTCCACAGAGGCTGTCCTCTTTTTAAAAAATTTTTTAATAGTACTATTCCTATCAGTTTAATCCCTGTTACGACCCCTATCATGGGCCGGTGTATGGAATAGATTTTAGGAACCGGGAGATGGAAAAAGATGCTTGATTGGTCCTCTTACTTCCAATTTGGGGCACTGTGCTTGCGCCGTGAAATGTACTGTGCCACCCTATATGAGTGGTATGTTAAGTAGTACTATTCCTATCAGTTTAATCCCTGTATCGAATAGAGTTTAAACAACTGCAAAGAGTTGTCAATAGCTGATACACTCATGACATAAATTTTATTCCTCTATGCGTCAATCTTGGTGTAGTGATAACTGTGCTCGTGCGCACGTTTGGGAGATTGCAGGCGATGGTGGTTTTTCAAAGCCTTTGGTCGTGCTAAGGTAGTTCAGTGACAGTTAAGTGATCCAGAAAACAATGATTCTGCAGTGTGGGCCCATTGTTGGCCTAGTAGGCTTTAATGATCACCTTAGATGATCACAAAGAAAATTAATGTTTTTTCTATGCAAAATTATCAGGCCGATCGCTTTTGGTCTGTTCACAATGAAGTAGCGACCTTATCATCTGGTGTGTGCCAACATTGCCATTGCCAACACACTCATAGAGGTGATCGCTTCATTGTGATACGCAAGCCCCCTCACCACAACAAGGTAACGATCACGAAGGGGAATTGACACATGTATGTGCCTTTTTTTTTGTTTTGTTTTTGCAGCCACAGTGCAGCACCAGAGGCCAGAAAAATTAGGCATGTACACATGCCTGAAAAATGAGGTATTGTTGCAGCACTAAAACATTGCGGCTTGAACCCTAGTTGGTGGCGGAGAAGTAACGCAAGTCATCCGGCATGCAGAGATTAAATACAGCAGCGTGTGGACCATTTTTAGCCCAAGGCACCTCATCAGGCCTTTTTTAGTCAAATGCATCCCCCACTGTCAGTCCCTTCGGGATCCATGCCTCATTCATCTTAATAAAGGTGATGTATTCTAGACTTTTTTGACCTAGGCGACTTCTCTTCTCAGTGACAATACCTCCTGCTGCGCTGAAGGTCCTTTCTGACAGAAAACTTGAAGCGGGGCAGGCCAGAAGTTCTATCGCAAATTGGGATAACTCAGGCCACAGGTCAAGCCTGCACACCCAGTAGTCAAGGTGTTCATCACTCCTCAGAGTGTCGATATCTGCAGTTAAGGCGAGGTAGTCGGTCGAGTCGTTCTCTGAGGGTGGACCCCGAAGGGCTGTGGCGATGCATAGGACTTAAAAAGCTCTGCATGTCCTCCATCAACAACACGTCTGTAAAGCGTCCTGTCCTTGCCGGCGTGGTCGTGGTAGGAGGATTACTTTCACTTCTTCCCCTGTTAGATTCCCGTTGTGCTGTGACATCACCCTTATACACTGTGTAAAGCATACTTTTTAACTTGTTTTGTAACTGCTGCATCGTTTCCGACTTCCGGTAATTCGGTTTCATTTAAGGCACTTTCTGCTTATACTGGGGGTCTAGTAGCGTGGCCACCCAGTACAGGTCGTTCTCCTTCAGCCTTTTTATACGAGGGTCCCTCAACAGGCACGACAGCATGAAAGACCCCATTTGCACAAGGTTGGATGCCGAGCTACTCATGTCCCGTTCCTCGTCCTCAGTGATCTCACTGAAAGTCTGTTCTTCCCCCCCAGCCACGTACAACACCCTGGGATGCCTGCTGTGGTTGGTCTTCCTCCTCCTCCTCAAAGCCACATTCCTCCTCTGACTCCTCATCCTCACACTCCTCTTCCAGTGTTGCCGCAGGTCCAGCAAGCGATGCTGATAAGGCTGTTTCTGGTGGTGATGGTGACCACAACTCTTCCTCTTCGCGCTCATCTACGGCCTGATCCAGCACTCTTCGCAGGGCAGGCTCCAGGAAGAAAACAAATGGGATGATGTCGCTGATGGTGCCTTCGGTGCGACTGACTAGGTTTGTCACCTCCTCAAAATGACACATGAGCCTACAGGCATTGCGCATGAGCATCCAGTAACGTGTCAAAAAAATTCCCAGCTCCGCAGAGGCTGTCCTTGCACCCCCGTTCATACAAATACTCGTTGACGGCTTTTTCTTGTTGGAGTAGGTGGTCGAACATTAGGAGTGTTGAATTCCAACGTGTCGGGCTGTCGCAAATCAAGCGCCTCACTGGCATGTTGTTTTACCGCTGAATATCTGAAAAGTGCTGTAAGCCTGGGTACTTATGTACAAAGCGTTGTACGATCAGATTCAACACATGTGCCATGCACGGCACATGTGTCAACTTGCCCAAATTCAATGCCGCCAACCAATTGCTTCCGTTGTCACACACCACTTTGCCGATCTCCAGTTGGTGCGGGGTCAGACACTGATCCACCTGTGCGTTCAGGGCGGACAGGAGTGCTGGTCCGGTGTGACTCTCTGCTTTCAGGCAAGTCAACCCCAAGAAGGCGTGACACTGTCGTATCCGGGATGTGGAATAGCCCCTGGGGAGCTGGGGGGGTGCACTTGATGTGGAGCAAGACGCAGCAGCAGAAGAGGACTCAACCGAGGAGGTTAGCGAAGAGGATGGAGTAGGAGGAGTAGAGGAGGTGGCAGCAGGCCTGCCTGCAAGTCGTGGCGATGTCACCAACTCCTCTGCAGAGCCACACATTCCATGCTTGGCAGCTGTCAGCAGGTTTACCCAATGCGCAGTGTACGTGATATACCTGCCCTGACCGTGCTTTGCAGACCAGGTATCAGTGGTCAGATGGACCCTTGCCCCAACACTGTGTGCCAGACATGCCATGACACAATAGAGTACAGGTTGGGGATTGCATTTTGTGAAAATAAATTTTGGCCGGGTACCTTCCACTGCGGTGTCCCAATAGCTACAAATTTATTGAAGGCCTCAGACTCCACCAGCTTGTATGGTAAAAACTGGCTGGCTAAGAGTTCCGACAAGCCAGCTGTCAGACGCCGGGAAAGGGGGTGAATCTGTGACATTGGCTTCTTACGCTCAAACATTTCCTTGACAGACACCTGACTGTGTTCAGATGAGCAGGAACTGCTGAAGGTGAGAGGCGGAGTGGCGGGTGGTTGAGAGGGGGCAAGGAGAACAGCAGTGGTTGACGTGGCTGAAGATGCTGGACCAGGAGGAGGATGGTGGCTTTGAGTTTGTGTGCTGCTTGTACTCATCATGTGTTGATCCCATAGGCGTTTGTGATGTGAGATAATGTGTCTTTGCAAAGCAGTTGTACCTAGGTGGGTGTTGGACTTCCCACTACTCCGTTTCTTTTGGTACAGGTTGCAAATTACATCGCTGTTATCAGAGGCAGACACACAAAAAAAATGCCACACTGCTGAGCTTTGCAATGACGGCATTCTGGTGGTGGCAACAGCATGCGTTGATTGGCGTGCTGTCTGGCTGACCCCGGGTGCCGATACATGCTGTCTGACTGTGCCACTAGCTCCTTGCGACGACCTCCCCCTGCTTCCAACTCGTCTCCTCCTCCTCTCTATCTCCCCATCTGAACTTTCCCCCCACAAACGTGACATCCACGGACACATCGTCATCATCAATGGCTTCACTTGTATCTGACAACTCAGCAAAGGAAGCAGCAGCAGGTACAACATCATCATCATCACACCGTATGTCCATGTGTGTAATGCTGCCTGAATGAGACATATCCCTGTTATCTACATCCTCTGGCAATAATGGTTGTGCATCACTCATTTCTTCCAACTGATGTGTAAATAACTCCTCTGACAGATCAAGTGAAGCTGCTGTGGTGCTAGTGTTGGTGGTGGCGGCAGGCGGGCGAGTGGTAACTTAAGAGGTGCCCGAAGATGAGCTGGAGGAGGATGGTGCGTCAAGGTTCCGAGCGGAAGCTGTAGAAGATTGGGTGTCCTGTGTTAGCCAGTCAACTATGTCCTCAGAACTTTTCGAGTTCAGGGTACTTGGCCTCTGAACACTGGGCATTATTCTAGGGCCAAAGGAAATCGCAGCCCCACGACGGCCCCTGCGGGGTGGCCTACCTCTGCCTGTCATTTTTTTTTAGATTAGAGGTACTATGCATGCAAGGTACTGTGCCAAACGATATGAGTGGTGGGCAGTGGGCACAGTACACTCTGTGGGCCTGACACACACTGGCAGGCAACTGCAATTATATTACAGAGAAAAAATTGTTTTACTGTTTTAAATGAAAGCTACTGTGCCATCAGATATGAGTGGTGGGCACTGGCAGTGGGCACAGTACACTCTGTGGGCCTGACACACACTGGCAGGCAACTGCAATTATATTAGAGAGGGGAAAAAAAAAGCAGACTGATGTACTAGCCCTAAAAAGGGCTTTTTGGGGTGCTGTCAGGATGCTGTCCTTACAGCAGATCAGATGAGTCTTTGAGGACTGGAGTGGACACGGAACACTTGGCCTAGCTAACGATTTCCCTATTAAATCAGCAGCAGCTGCACTGTCCCTGCTCTCACTAACACTGCAGCTTCAGAATGAATCTAAGATGGATGCTGTCCTTGCTTTTTGATAGGAGGTGGGAGGGTCTGGGAGGGAGGGTATGCTGTTGATTGGCTGGAATGTGTCTGCTGACTGTGAGGTACAGGGTCAAAGTTTGCTCAATGATGATGTATAGGGGGCGGACCGAACATCGCACATGTTCGGCTGCCGCGGCGGACACGAACAAGCGATGTTCGCCGGCGAATAGTTCGGGACATCTCTACTTAACGGGATGGGCTGAGAACAGAGACTGTTGATCGGGATGCTGGCAATACCAATATTGTTGAATACCAGCGAGGTACAGTTTAATAGTGCTATGGGCCAAGTGTAGATGAGAGTGGCAAAAGGCAACAAATGCAAGTAGGTAAGTTATAGGCCTCTCTCCCTCAGGCGGGTAGGTATGTTTAAATTTACTAAACCAGTGCAATAATGGGAGTAGGACTCGACCCACCAGGAGCACTAAACTGTGAAATAGTGGCCACCGTCGGTGTCTGCCCCACCAAGCCAGATGCAGCAGTTCTAGCTTCGACTGTGTCCAGCCTAGCCTGAATGTCAGACATTGTAGAAGCCATCGTATTAATGACAGCGTGTAGCTGAGTAAGTGAAGTCTGGTGAAGTCTGGATGGTATTCATAGACACCACTTCCTGGCTTGGTGCAGCCGAATCCGTAGAGAGAAGCCTTTCTAGCTGAGGCTAGGAGTGGGATTCCTCTTTTTAATAATTCTGCCATCAACCACGAGAGGAGGATGAGCCCTCAGTGAGAAATTCTTGAGACATCTCTCTACTAAAAGAGATAAATAAATCAAGTGACCAACCCGGCACCCTAAATGACTAGCACCGTGCAAACACCGAACAACAATCTACCTACACCTTAGTATGAATGATGTATAGACAACCACCACCTACAGCCGTGACTAGATTCACGTGAACCTACAGTCGTGAACCATTATACACCGATCCTGTAGTCGTGACAGGACTAATGACCCTGGGCGTGGACTACAGTCGTGGTAGAGCTTACCATGCTGAGCCTGTAGTCCTGATGGAACTTGAAATAGAGTCTGAAGACGTGACAGACATATCAATGCTGCGCCTGTAGTCATGACAGGACTTCACCTCGAGTCTGTAGTCGTGACAGATATTGCATTGTTGCCTGTAGTCGTGACAGGACTTCACATCGAGTCTGTAGTCGTGACAGACATCGCACTGTTGCCTGTAGTCATGACAGGACTTCAGATCGAGTCCGCAGTCATGACAGACATGGCAATCCCACGCCTGTAGACGTGACAGGCCTCCAAGCTGCGCCCTGAGTATTGCGTGATCGTGAACCTGTATGTGCCAGGAAGATACGCTGGCGCCTGCAGTGCCTGAAAAACGTGCCTGTAACCGTGACAGGATCTGTTTTTATTTTGATTTTTTTTGAGCTAGCACCATACTTTAATGGAAACGCCATGACAGTGGGCCAAGACTGTAGGTCCAACGACCCAGATTTGTGATATGTGGAACTTTTAGCAGTGGCAACAGAAAGCCTAGTGCTTATGGATGAGGTGAAAAAATGGCACACCCATGAAGAAAAGGCCCCAGCCCTACACCCCTGACCAGCAGCACCCGCAAATAGTATAGCAAGCAAAGGCCCCTAAGTAGACTGACAACATCCTGCCACAACGGCATGACCATACCTACCTTCTGATTATACGTAAGAAATAGAACTGGTGTAGCTGACCGTTCTACGGAAATGAAAGAGAAAAGACAACTTACTATCTAATGACGTAGCAAATAACTAACATCCCCACTTTTTTTACTACTCATGAGCCCCAGCCCAACAGGAACAACAGGAAGTGACGAGGCTAGGGAAATTTCACGGGTAGGGAAATTCCACGGAACACCAGCCAAGGACCCTCTTCGCTGTCGGCACGGCCGGCCGTGCGGCAGTCAGCTACACGCCTACTACTAACAAGGAGCCTCCTTGCTGTCGTCTGCGGCCGGCCATGCGGCAGTCAGGGCTACCGGCCTAACGGGAATTTTCCCGGTATCCCGGTAGGCCCTGCCTCTTAGAAACTATTGGGGTCATTTATCAAACTGGTGTAAAGTAGAACTGGCCAAGTTGTCCATAGCAACCAATCAGATCCCTCCTTTCATTTTCCAAAGAAGCTGTCAAAAATGAATGGAGGAATCTGATTGGTTGCTATGGGCAACTATGGCAGTTCTATGTTACACCAGTTTGATAAATGGCTCCATATATCCTTTACTAGTTCTGTTGCAATGGGATACGGTTAACCCTGTTTCAGTTGTGATCCCACTTAAGTTGAACTGTTGCTGAGAACAAGCTTTCATTAGTTTTATATTATATTTATGTATTCCATTATCTCTCCCCTCCCCTAAATGTAAACTGCACCCATATACGCCATGTTTGATGTGCTATCTGTTATGCTATTTAATGTGCCTTTAAGCTGATGTAACATACTAGCAGGCAATGTGAGGGGCCCCCAGAGCGGATAGCTTGGGGGACGCATGGTGACACGGTCACTTGGTTTGGGTTATCTTGTATTGGTGGTTTTATTGTTTTGGTGTATGTGGTGGTGTGTGGTGTTCTCCCTCCACCCCCTCTCTTGTTGTTTTCTACAGGGCTTACCTGAGGTAAAATCCAGTTTCAGGTGGTTCAGGTGCTTCTTCTGCCCGGCGACAAGTTCTCTTGGGTCAGCTGTCCATTGGTCCAGTTGTCCAGCAGTGGGAAGAAGATCTTCAGCTGATTGGATGAAGCCTTCTTCGGCGGGAAGCCTGTGGGTTTAAAACATTGCCATTAGCTACCTGCAGTGTTAAGAAGACCTGGACCAGTTCCCCGCCCACCCTCCCTTTATATAGTCGTGTTGCTCTTATTAGGGGCATATTGTCGCCCAGCTAATACCTGGTGGACTTATTGGTCGATATTTTATTGGTTATTGGTTAAATTATTTATTGATGGTTATTTATTGATTATTTATTAAATATTTATTTGTTTAATTTGGGTAACCCCGAATAAAGCAACACGGCCTATTTTATCCAAAAGTTAAGTGTGTGGTTTCTCATTTATTATTTCTATTTGAGGAATTATGTCATCTGTGTTACCATGCACACTCATGTGGGAGGAATGCCCTGCATGTAGCAAGGCATGGCAGGAGGTACCTTTGTGATGCTTCAGGTAGCCTGTGGTGTCAGTGAATTGCCACTTTGAAATCATGTACTGTACATTAGGCAGCTTGTTGATAGTACATAACAACACAAATACATTGTTGATAGGCATTGCAAGTGAAACACACTGTGTGGGTGGTGATCCACTCTGTGCGGTCTGTGTCATTCACTGCAAATGAAACTGCATTGGTGGCAATGGAAAAAGTTAACTGTCTGACATAGCAAAAGACCAAGCCAAAAGGGGTTGGTCACTTTCTGGTTACTGTTGACCAATGTGTACATAAGATGATTATATGGCACTTACTAATATAGCCCTTCTTGAAATTCTGTGCAATTTTCTATATTTCATTAGGTTTGTCAAGTCTTTTGTGCTGTCCACACAGAGGTCTTGTCCATAAAATGGCTGCTGATAAAGGGGCATGTGACCAGGCAAATCACCTCTATGTGATACCTGCTCCATTCAAATACACCGCACCTGCCATCTGCACTTGGACAGTTGGGAGTTTAGTGCAGATGCAGTGTTTGAATGGAGGAGACATCCCATGGAGATGATTTGCTTGGTCACATGACCTTTCATCAGTGGCCATTTTATGGACAAGGCCTCTATATAAACAGCACAGAATATTTGCCCCACAAGGATGCATGACATGAAATTTAGCAAACGGCACAGAATATCAACAACAGCTATATTAGTATGTGCCATAAAGTTATCTTACCTACACATTGGTCCAAAGTAGCCGGAAAGTGGCCAACCTCTTTAACTCAGTGGTTAATGTGAGGCTCACTCAGCTGATACTTTTGTGTAAGCTAGCACATCCTTGAAAGGGCGTAAATAGAATTGCTTGCAGATCTTGTGAGATGCAGGAGAGACCTAGAATAAGACATGGAGAGAGTGAGCTTGGAGGCGCTGCAGATTTCGGCATGTAGGTTACTAGCAGTAGGGGTAAGTGGCATTAGCCATAAAGGTGTCACGAAGAGTACAACTGTCTAGCCCTCAGATCCTGATGTGGTAGCAGCCATGTGTACTATTCAGGCCTGGAACCAAGACCAACCACCCAGCCTGTTACTTGTGAGTGATTTTGTATGACCATGTGTCATGTAGGAAGAAATACCGCAGCTTGAGTTGCTCTGTGCATGTTGTGCGGAACCGAGCCAAGTGAAGGAAGAGCTGTGGTGCAAGGGCTGATGTCTCCATTGCCATTGTGGTCAGACAGAATGGCAACCCCATTGAAGTTGGGTGCAAAGCAGTCAAGGGAAAGAGTAAGCTGTGGCTACTTAAATAGACAGTGTCTGCATTTAAAGGGGCTATCCATCTTTTACTAAGTGATGGCCTATTAGCAGGGTAGACCATCACTGGCTGATTAGTGGGCATCCAAAACTCTGCAGCCCTGTTGATTAGCTGTTTCTGCTATAGCTCCGGCGATAGAAGCAGGCAGTTCCATCCAGTTTGTAGTTGACTTTGCTCATCACTGGTGTGCTGCTCCATTGAATTCAATGGGAACAGAGCTGAAGAGTAGCTCAGTCCACTACAAAGTAGACAGAGCTGTCTGCGTCTGGTGCCAATCAGCTAGTGATGATGTATCCTGAGGTTAGGGCATCACTTAATGAAATGTGGACAACCATTTTAATCTGTTGCCTCTTACTAAGACTATGCCCCTATTGAAACCATTCACTTGTAACCCGGCATGAGATTGTAACCAATACGCCTGTTGCCTCTTGTGAGCTCTGTAACCATTATTTATTATTTTATTTTATGCACTTATATAGCGCTACTATATTCCACAGCGCTTTACAGACATTAGCATCCAACTGTCCCAAATGGGGCTCACAACCTAAGTTCCCTATCAATATGTCTTTGGAGTGTGGGAGGAAACCGGAGTACCCGGAGGAAACCCATGCAAACACGGGGGGAATCCTTGGTTGGATTTGAACCTAGGACCCCAGCGCTGCAAGGCACCAGTGCTAACCAGACATCCCATGGAGATGATTTGCTTGGTCACATGACCTTTCATCAGTGGCCATTTTATGGACAAGGCCTCTATATAAACAGCACAGAATATTTGCCCCACAAGGATGCATGACATGAAATTTAGCAAACGGCACAGAATATCAACAACAGCTATATTAGTATGTGCCATAAAGTTATCTTACCTACACATTGGTCCAAAGTAGCCGGAAAGTGGCCAACCTCTTTAACTCAGTGGTTAATGTGAGGCTCACTCAGCTGATACTTTTGTGTAAGCTAGCACATCCTTGAAAGGGCGTAAATAGAATTGCTTGCAGATCTTGTGAGATGCAGGAGAGACCTAGAATAAGACATGGAGAGAGTGAGCTTGGAGGCGCTGCAGATTTCGGCATGTAGGTTACTAGCAGTAGGGGTAAGTGGCATTAGCCATAAAGGTGTCACGAAGAGTACAACTGTCTAGCCCTCAGATCCTGATGTGGTAGCAGCCATGTGTACTATTCAGGCCTGG
This sequence comes from Bufo bufo, assembly GCF_905171765.1. NCBI lineage: Eukaryota > Metazoa > Chordata > Amphibia > Anura > Bufonidae > Bufo > Bufo bufo. The sequence goes on from NC_053390.1 coordinate 426,330,280, forward strand.
AACCAAGACCAACCACCCAGCCTGTTACTTGTGAGTGATTTTGTATGACCATGTGTCATGTAGGAAGAAATACCGCAGCTTGAGTTGCTCTGTGCATGTTGTGCGGAACCGAGCCAAGTGAAGGAAGAGCTGTGGTGCAAGGGCTGATGTCTCCATTGCCATTGTGGTCAGACAGAATGGCAACCCCATTGAAGTTGGGTGCAAAGCAGTCAAGGGAAAGAGTAAGCTGTGGCTACTTAAATAGACAGTGTCTGCATTTAAAGGGGCTATCCATCTTTTACTAAGTGATGGCCTATTAGCAGGGTAGACCATCACTGGCTGATTAGTGGGCATCCAAAACTCTGCAGCCCTGTTGATTAGCTGTTTCTGCTATAGCTCCGGCGATAGAAGCAGGCAGTTCCATCCAGTTTGTAGTTGACTTTGCTCATCACTGGTGTGCTGCTCCATTGAATTCAATGGGAACAGAGCTGAAGAGTAGCTCAGTCCACTACAAAGTAGACAGAGCTGTCTGCGTCTGGTGCCAATCAGCTAGTGATGATGTATCCTGAGGTTAGGGCATCACTTAATGAAATGTGGACAACCATTTTAATCTGTTGCCTCTTACTAAGACTATGCCCCTATTGAAACCATTCACTTGTAACCCGGCATGAGATTGTAACCAATACGCCTGTTGCCTCTTGTGAGCTCTGTAACCATTATTTATTATTTTATTTTATGCACTTATATAGCGCTACTATATTCCACAGCGCTTTACAGACATTAGCATCCAACTGTCCCAAATGGGGCTCACAACCTAAGTTCCCTATCAATATGTCTTTGGAGTGTGGGAGGAAACCGGAGTACCCGGAGGAAACCCATGCAAACACGGGGGGAATCCTTGGTTGGATTTGAACCTAGGACCCCAGCGCTGCAAGGCACCAGTGCTAACCACTGAGACACCGTGCTGCCCAAGCTTTTTGCCTCTAGTGTGACCAGTAAATGTAGTCACGGGCCACACGTACCACTCAAGGGTCAAAAAGATCCATTCGGTAAGTTCTGACTCGCTTACATACAGATACTCCTAGCTCATGGGGCAGAATGGTGAATGTTCTATTAAACTCTATGAGGGGAATTTATCATAGACCATGTTATACCCTGCACTGCCGGAGAAAGCGCTTAATTCATGACTAGATGCACACCTCGTCATAATTTAGGTGCATCCTTGGGCAGTCCGTGCACCTAGACTAAATTCTATGGCAGCTCTGAGCTGTCATAGTTTACAATCTTCTTCTGTGCCAGAAAAAACATCAGGCAAAAGAAGATAAATGCGCTGGACCTGCTGGAACCTGCCCCCTCCCACCCTTGTAAAGCCCCCTTCTCAGAAAGAGGTGAAGCCGCCATAGAAATGCTACTTGCACCTAGATTTAAGAGCAGTGGTATTTAAAAAGTGGCAAACACAGGGTTTTCAACTTTTTAATGCCTTAAAACTGGTGTAGGGAATAATTCCCACCTATATGTTGAAAGCAATACAGCTTTGCTTTGGAATGGGTTTTGATTCGTGCAATATCGAATTTATAAAACTTAGTGTATGTGTGTATATACAATCACAAAATTTGGCACATAGGTACATCAGGGTCTCAGCACTCAACCGACGGGGATTGAAAAAATAAAGGTAAAAATCTACTTCTGTCATCAGCAGGGGTGGGAGAGAGGGTGACTTTCTCCCTGCAGCTCGCGCTCAGACAGCACAGTGCTGCTGTCTGAGAGTGAGCTGTTCAAAAGGACATCCCTGTGTCCGTCCAGGCCCTGCGTCAAATGGAGGACAGGGAGTCTGAAAGCCAGACTGTCCGGCCTAAAACCGGACCTCTGGCCACCATAGGGGCAGGTTGCTGTGGAGGTCACAGTTAAGGGGACGGTCCGCTATGGAGGTCAGTGTTATAGGGCAGATTTCTGTAGAGGCCACTGTTAAGGGGACAGGGTGTTGTGGAAATCACTGTTAAGGAGATGGGGAACTGTGGAGGTCACTAATAAAGGGGCGGCCTCTGTGGAAGTCACTGTTGAAGGGGCGGACTGCTGTGGAGGTCACTGTTAAGGGGCGAGATGCTGTTAATGTTCTTTGCAGGGGTATTTAGGTAATGCTTGCCTGCCTTAATAGTTGTCAGTTTTGAAAAGATTTATATACAGTAGAAGTTCATATTTGAATGTAAAGAGATGGGGTACTGTGGAGGTCACTAATAAAGGAGTGGCCTCTGTGCAAGTCACTGCTAAAGGGGTGGGCTGTTGTGGAGGACTGTTAAGGGGCCAGGGAATGGTGGAGGTCACAGTTAAGGGGACAGTCCACTATGGAGGTCAGTGTTAAGGGGCGGGGTGCTGTAGAGGTCACTGTTATAGTGGATACTGTCGATATCTTTTAACGACCCACATGAACATTAAATGAAATAGATGAAATATACCAGTGCAAAGCCGGGTCCTTTTGCTAATATATATATATATATATATATATATATATATATATATTGTAGGAAGGCGCAAGGGACCATCGTTGACGGAAGGTATGTGTCACCGAGGTTCCTGGCCTCGGTGCAGTAAGAGCCAGTTTTCATGTGTCAGCATTAGTTACTGTTTGAAACCTTGCTATTTAGTATAGCTGTAATAGCTGATCCGGGACGACTCTCACTGGGTGTAGCCAAAGTTCTGGGTGGGTGACTACTCCCCATGTTCCAGGCCGGGTTTTGAGAGGCTTATAAAAAAACTGCCAGCATTGTCAGGTGGTGGTGGTGATGATCTCTCTCTGACATTGGACCTCTGCCAATCTCTGTGGAATCTGAGCCTTGTGCCAGGCTGGAGGCCTGAATCCGGGAGGACTGCTCTGTCCTGTGCTATGCCGACCGGGTGTGGATTAACACCCAGGATAAAAGGTGGCTGTTTTTGCTGTATGAATTGTCTGGGTGTGAACGAACACCAAAACTGCAAATGGACTGTCGTACTGTTTTGTTGCCATAAGTGTGAATAAAACACTGAAGTTTTTGAGTTACAAACTGGTCTTTGCCTCTATACTGCGTCCGCTTGTCCTGTCTACCAGAGCGAATCCCCACTATATATATCTATATACCTATAAACCTTCATTTTTAAAGTTATTCTACTGAACCTATGACAGTCACAACTTGGGTAATTAAGACAAAAATATATATAGAGGCACATGTAGTAGATGGAGACACACTTCTGCACGGTGGATATAATGTACCTATAGCAGATGCATTGGAATTACGTTGTCAGACATGTCATTTTATAAAGGAGATTTTTCCATAGCAGGTGGTATTTCTGCCGTTGTAGGGTGAGGCAAACATCTCCGCGCTCAGTCAATAAATATTCTGAAAGCATTAACAGTTTTCTCTGTTCTTCACCCATTAATAAAAGCTGACAAAGTGCATTGCATAAATCTACTGTACATTGAGCAGCCTGCAGGATGTGCATAGCAATAAATAATGAAACAGGAGCAAAGCAGAGAAAAGGTGGTCGACCCCCTATGATGGTCTTTTTATCCCTACTCCATTATGTCATCCTATAATGAACTACAAAGAGAAAAAAACTGGATAGTCTAGAGGGTGACATGCTTAGAAGGAGGGATCGAATAAATGCAAGTGGGATGCTCCGGAAATGCTGTGATTTGAAAAAAAGAGAATGTATGGAAGGAAAGAACAGGGAGGTTATTGATCATTCTCCTGCTTCACCTCTCTCTGTGGCTGCGCCAGCATTGCTCCTCTCTGCTGTAGGCCCCCTTTTGCATCCCCTCCATGTGCCCTTGTGAGATCTGGTCATTATTAAGCAGGGAATACAGTAACTTCATGAAGCTGTCTCTTCCCTAAATGCCCTTCAGCAGCGGCTGCAGTTCCTGTTGAGAGCACACATGGACTAGGGGAGGAGGAGACTGTGCTACAGAAAAAAAAAGGATACTCTAGGGGGAGGGGGGCGAGCTTTTCCTTCCATGGTGCAGAGTTGTTACTGAAAGGACAGGCAAACTGCAGGATCTCCTTTCTGCTCAAGAAGACAAGGTACTGGCTGGTTATTTTCATTTGCCTTGACTCCTTAGATTGCATTGCCTGTGCAGTCATCTGGGTAGGGAGCTGTCCCATCCTGCCTGGTGCTGAAACTAGGTCCAGAGCATCCATGCTGATAACAGGGTAATTCTTCTTAGCCGAGCTAATCGTGGAATTCCAGGCATAGCCTTTGCATGGCTTGTGTCCTCTTATGTCACTGTTTCTGCTGTGCTTCTTATGTCCTTTTCTGCCGACACATTGCTTCTAATACAGTATGTTGCCGCCTGCGCTGCCTTGGAGAACTGTGCTGAGATTTATCGACCAGCAGAGCTATCCTGGGCATGCTGCATCTACTGTTGTAGTATTAGATAGCTGAATGATACAATGCAGAGAAGTTTTTTTCAAGAATATTCTTTAATATGATATCACTGTGACATGCAGGCAGTTATGTAGGTTTAACTTTTTATTTTATTTTGTTGGTCCATTTCCAACTCTACATGCAAATGGGTTCCAATGTTAAATATCAGTGCTGCTTTTTAGGATATTCAATGAGTCATAATGTGCCAGTCTTTGAAGTACCAGTAGAGGGAGGCATCAAGCTGTGGTGTATTGAGAGAATGACAGTTCTTATCACCTGCAGTGCAGGAGTAGGACTTCTCCGGGATATCATATGTTGCAACCCACTAGGTTGTGCAGTGAGGTGGAACGCATTCTACTGCGAAGAGTGATTTTGTGTTTTGTTACTTATTATTTTGGTAGATAGGCTGTCAAAACAGAAGAGTGAAAAGTGTGAGGCATCGTACTTGATGTCACATTTTGTTTCTCTATGCCTAGTGTGAAATGTGGAGACAGCAGGGAACACAAGCCACATTGTGGTATTTAGAAGTCGAAGCATGCTTTAGCAATGTGACTTGCACTTGACCTCATTAACCTAAAATGTGTCCTAGTTGGTTTATCTTTGTCTTGTGTGTATTTCTAACATTGTATAGCTAGTATGTAAAGGTAGCAGTAACTTATGAAGTGGGACCAGGTCACCTCACCTTCAAATGTCCCTTTAGACACTACCCACCAGACATTGTAGACAAGCCCATCCAGCTGCTGGTGGAAGTCACACATAGGACACACCTTCAAGGCTAAATGTCTGCATGTTTCAAGGCAATAGAACCCTATTAAGAGAAATTGTAATTATGCATTCCTCCTGAATGATAATAATTCTTCACAGGTAGACGTTAATTAATACTTTTCATTTTGATGTTACTCGAGACCTATAGGGAACTATTTTCCATGTATGCCTCTCCTTGACCTCATTTGATTCTTTGTTACATTGGAAGTATGTATAGGGTCACTATGGAGACTGGTTGTTATTTTCAGTTTTTATACTATTCAATGTCGTAGGGTTGTTGTTCAATGTAAAGCTATATAAGTATATCTTTTTTCATGTATTTCAGACTAGAACACAGGAATTGACCTGCTTTTCTTGCATGTAATATATAATATACACTGAGTGGAAGGAATCAAAAGCCATCAGTATGGATTTTGTTATGAAGCAAGCTTTGGGAGGTAAGTGTAGACATTCCCTAATCAAAACCCAGGACAGTATGTCAGAAACTTAAGTACAATGCGTCAATTCCCAACGCTCCTCCCCTTTTCCCTATATCTCTGCACCATAAGGTAAAATACTACAGAGTCGCCATCTGAATAGCCAGGGGCAAAACATTTGAGTAAGTTGGGACTATTTTTAGAATATTTTGCCAGTAATGAAGTCACAAGATAATTCTGCTTTCATTCACACATTGCATTGCATCTACTTAGCACCTCGGAAATGCTTTCGAATATATATACATCAAAGATGATGCCACATTTTATTTCGCTTTTTTTATTATCTAATATAGTCGAGATTGCATACATATAAAATGGCGTATAAATAATGGATGAACTAATGCAATGTCCTGTGCAAGTTGAGAAATGTACACTACTTTCCTTGCTGATGACGTCTGAGCACGATATCAATCATTTTGCCAAGCGCACTGGAATGTACATCTTTCATGTACATTCAAATGTCATTTTCTTTAATGCTTCACCCAGCTAACCATTTCATTTGCTTATTAATCTTAGCAAATGGTAGTATAGCGTCCATATACATTCCATCGGCGCAATTGAATGTGCAGAATGCGTCACTCCCCTCGAAGTGACGGTCAAATGTTTAATTGAGCCTTAGTAAGATGCATTTTAATTTAATAATGACGTAACCGAGTCTTAATTACGGATATTTTAGTTTTAATGGAAAGCAGCATATAAGTCCATCTCTGTGTTAAACAGATAGTTGATCATTTAGAAAATTATGTATTTGCTTTAAAATGTTCTACCACTGTGGTAATTAGTGCCTTCATTTCTGCCAAGATCACCAGCACTTTCCTGGACAATCACACACTGCAGCTCTTTTCAGCAGAGCCATAGATATGGCTGTTTGCTCTTCTGTTCTGGGTGCCGTATTAAATTGTGCACTGCAGTATTTTTTGCTTGCATTAAATTATGTTTGGCGCAAATCTTTTATTTAACAAGTAGAATTAATGGATTGATTGGGATCTGCTGACTGTAGAAAAAACACTCTAGTAAGACCTGAAATGGGACTGAATCCATTAAGCGGGCTTCAGATAAAACCATTTGTCAAACCCTTCACTTAGAAAACAGCTCTATCGATAAAGAAAATAATTAAAACTCAGTGAACTGTAGTGAAAATGATTTTTTTTTATTTTTTTTATTTCCATTGATTTATGCCAAGAGGGTAGTTGAAGGTTAAAAATAGGAAAATACATTGTGCTGCTCTGTACAAGGTTTTATGGAAGTTTAAACCCATGGGGTGAAAATGATGCCATTCTAAGTTAATGTTCTTAGCAGGTGTATTTAGGTAATGCTTGCTTGCCTTAATAGTTGTCAGTTTTGAAAAGATGTATGTACAGTAGAAGTTCATATTTGAATGTAATAATGGCTATGCTTTATTCATATCAAGTAATAGCAGCTATCCACAAGGAACTGCAGGCCAAACAGGTGATATACTTTTATATTCTTCATATATAGATACAGTACATTCAAATGAGTGATATAGCTTTTAATAATGATATCAATGATAGGGTGTTCCCCAGAGTGAAACCATAGGTTGAGAATACCACGGTACAAGTAATGTATATGCTAGGCAATAGTGATTGTGCAAGCTACTCATCCCCGCTGAGTTACATTATGGATTCCAATATTGTAACCAAAAGATTAGAAAAAAAAAAGAGAAAGGTCATAATTAACAGATTGGCAGGGGTCCGACACCCAGCACCCCCAGCGATCAGCAATGTGTAGTGATGCAGTGTAATTGCTCTTCCCCATTAAAGTGAATGGGACGAGCAGTTGTAATTGCACTGCACCAGCACTACGCCACTACAAAGGAGACGGCATGCAGAGCACGAGCACCATAAACCCTTCAAACAGCTGATTGGCATGGATGGCAGGTGTCAGACCCTCACCATTTTGATATTGATGACCTATTCTGATGATATGTCATCAATATTATGCAACTGTAAAACCTCTTTAAAAACTGATGACCTATCCTCAGGATGGGTCATCAGTAGCTGAATTGTGAAGACCCCTGGCACTCCTACTGATAAGCTGTTTGAAGGACCCATGGTCCTCAGGCCAGTGATGCAGCCTCTTCGTAGTATACCAAGTACAGTGCCATACATTGCATAGTGGCTGTGCTTGGTATTGCAACTTAATCTCAGTTATTTGAGTAGGTTGACTGGGTTGCGCAAAGGCCATGTGAGCGATAGAGGCCTTAAAATTAGGGTCCTTTCACACGTCCGCAATTCTGTTTCCGCATTTTCAGAACAGAATTGCGGACCCATTCACGATGTGCTGCCCGGATCCTGAATTGCAGATACGCACTTCCTGGTCCGCAATTCTGTTCCCGAAAAAAATAGAACATGTCCTATTCTTGTCCGCAATTGCGGACAAGATTAGACATTTTCTAATAAGTGCCGGCTATGTGCGGTCTGCAAAATGCGGAACGCACATTGCCGGTGTTCCGTGTTTTACGGATCCGTGGATCCGCAAAACACTTACGGACGTGTGAATGGACCCCTATTTTGAGTGCCATGACACCTTGCAACAACTGTTCAGTTGAGGGGTGCTGGAAGTCAGTCCCTCAGCAATGTAATATTGATGACCCATCAGAAGACAGATCATCAATATTTAAGTCCTAGAAAATGCTTTAAAAATCAACATAAAAGAACTTGAAAATGGCATTTTTCCTCAGGTAACTAATAATATTAATGAAATCGCTAATTAACTGACTAAAATAACTAGGGTTATTGCTATTGGTGGTTCCCCTTCTAGTGAACTGTAGGGGATAGTGTCCTCCATTAATTTACATTGGATCCGCTGGAGTTATGTAGAGGCGCCGGCCTCTTTATAACCACCGCCTAGCTGTCTTACATTTAGACAATATTCTACTCCTAAACCAGGCGTAGTAAATTAGACGGGCCCATCCCCTTCCCCACCACACCTACTTTTTTAGACCTGGCGTGAGTAGGGGATATCACAGATTGCGGCGTACTTAGGCATATTTATGTTTAATACCGCATAGTATATGCTACACTAGTTGAAATAGTTTCAAATTACAAGTAGTATACAATTGCGCCAGAAACCTAATTAGAAGAGGCCGAATATGTAGTTGATAACAACATTAATTAACCTCCCCGCTTAAAATCAACGTTCACATCAATATCTACACACTCATAACTGCAACTGGTCAAGTCAATAAGGATGTTGTTTTTGAGTTTAATCTACACAATGAGGCAGATCTATTAGTTCTATATCAAATGTAGAGAACAGGCAGTCTAAAGATGTGCCAAATGTATCACAGTGGCTTTTGGTGCTTTATACCACCTATTGGTTGGATTCCTTTGTGACAGAATTTTGTGGCAAAATTTTGGTGCAGGTTGTCCCATTTCAAAGGAAATCTGTCAGCTCCATTAATCCCCCCAAACTAGAGTAAGCAGCCTGTAGTGTAAGTGTTGCTGAGTCCAACTATGTAATTTTAATCTTCATACTCACTTCCATTCTGATGCTGTGCTCCAACAAATCAGCAGTAAATGCATTGAGAGGACTCCTGAGCTCACGCATATAATGGAGAGGACTCAAGGAGGAGTCCTCTCAATGCATTTACTTCTGGTTTGTGGAAGCACAGCATCAGAATGCAAGCACCACTTATACTATACACCACTTACTCTTGTTTGGGTGTGTTTCGGAGCTGACAGATTCCATTTAAGACATGTCCCCTATCCACTAAGCCAGAAAGGTGCATTGGAAACTTCTTTTTTTTTACATTCATTTAAAGAACACACATCTAAAACAGGCTGCACAAAAAATGCACCAGATTTTGCCATAAAATAAGCTTGAATTCAGATACAGGCACAATAGTAAGTGTAGGCCATTGGATATGTGTAAAAGCTGAAATAGCCAGAGTACAGGAAAAATATGTAATTGAATCTGGCAGAAGTACAACTTCAATATTGACTCTGTAACTTAGCACAGAAGCACATACATGGCTCATCAACATTTTGCACTCGCGTGAGAAAAATCACGCATGTTTGGTACCCAAACCCGAACTCCTTCACAGAAGTTCGGGCTTGGGTTAGGTGTTGTGTAGATGTTATTATTTTCCCTTATAACATGGTTATAAGTGAAAATAATAGCATTCTGAATACAGAATGCTTAGTAGGTGATCAATTGAGGGTTAAAAAAAAAAATAAAAATTAACTCACCTTCTCCTCTTGTTCGCGTAGTTCCCGGTCTCTTCTTTTACTTCTTTAATGATGAGCTGCGGGCTAAAGGACCTTTGGTGACGTCAGATCACATGCTCCAATCACATGGTCCATCACCGTGGTGATGGACCATGTGATTGGAGCATGTGATCTGACGTCACCACAGGTCCTAGCCGGTAGTTCATCATTAAAGAAGTAAAGAATAGACCGGGAACTACACGAGCAAGAGGAGAAGGTGAGTTAATTTTTTTATTTATTTAACCCCTCCAGCGCTATTGTACTATGCATTCTGTATTCAGAATGCTATTATTTTCCCTTATAACCATGTTATAAGGGAAAATAATACAGTGAATAGACTGTCACCTAGCAACCATGCGTGAAAATCGCACCGCATCCGCACTTGCTTGCGGATGCTTGCGATTTTCACGCAACCCCATTCACTTCTATGGGGCCTGCGTTGCGTGAAAAACACAGAATATAGAGTATGCTGCGATTTCCACGCAACGCACAAGTGATGCGTGAAAATCACCGCTCATGTGAACAGCCCCATAGAAATGAATGGGTCGGTATTCAGTGCGGGTGCAATGCGCTCACCTCACGCATCGCATCCGCGCGGAATACTCGCCCGTGTGAAAGGGGCCTAAGGGTTACATAGCATCATAAATTAATATAATGCTATGTGACCCCGGCAGCACTGGGAGGTCAGGTCGGGAGCTGAGGGGCCTTAGGAATCTGCTCTGACAGTTCGATCTGTAGCCCTTATCTCTGAGCTTCTGCCAGCTCATAAAGACTCATTTAAAGAGGACTTTTCACCGAACTTTTTCATATAACCAGCTGGCTGTGTAGGGCATACTGAAGGTATGTTATAGCGTTTACTATGTTTTCTAAGCGCCTCTCCATTTGCCCGCTGTGCCCACCGTTTCCCATCTGGTATGTAAATTTATACCATTTCTCAAGGGGCGTCTCCTTCTCCCTGTGACGTTCTCCGCTACGATTGGGCGGCTCACAGCCAGGTAGAAAGAGACACCTCCTAAGAAACAGGGAGGTCTTTACATACCAGGCGGAAACCAGAACAGGGGGCATAGTGGGCAAACGGAGCGTAAATATAGTAAGCGCTATAACATATCTTCAGTATGCCCTACACAGCCAGCAAGTTATATTATAATGTCAGGACCGGTGAAAGGTCCTCTTTAAGCTAAGTTCTTATCAAACTGATACACATTTAGCTATAATGAGTGTTTATGAGCTGTTAGTGCAGATAAGGAAAAGCTGTTGAAAAAATTTAATAAAAACCAATAAAAAAAAGTTATTTTAGCCAAAACGAAGTAGAATGCAATATTAAAGAAAAGCCCCCAGAGGTATTCATAGCCGTCTGTGTTTTTTTGGCTTCTTATTGACATGTGTAACAAGGCCACAGATTATACAGCTTCACTGCTTATGAGACCACATCAAATAATGTAACCTGGCTAGAACACAATATTTCCTGAAGGATTATTAACCTACAGCAAACAGTCTACTTCAAATGATGTTTATCTGCAATAAGGTTGGGTTTACATGTTGCAGTAGGGTGCTGAGCTGTGAATGTTAGAGGTTACATTTTATAACATGCAGGGGCGTTTTGGCTATAGACTTTACAGGGAAATTTACCAGTGGGCCAATGCCCAGAGGGCCGCCTGGGCCCTCCGCACTGCTAACCAGTGGACGTTTTTGGGGATGTATTTTGTGATGGACTGTCTTATTTGGCTCTGTTGGGGTGGCATAATCTGCCACAATATGGTATTGCTGGCCCTGCCTTCCATCAATTTGGACCCAACTACAAAACAGGGCCACTATTAGTATTTTTTCTAGGGCCACTTTATGTTCCAAGTCCATCCTTGATAACATGCTTCACCTTGCCCTCACTTCATACTACTGCAACATGCCAACCCAGCAAGATGCAAATGCAATAATCATATAATCTGTATGTTATTGCATGAAACAATGTAATTGTCAAGCAATTATAAGAATAAGTGAAAGGAAGCATGTCACATACTGTAACTTCAGTATATAAAATGGATATTACTTGAAATGGAGAACAGTCTAGACAGACAATTTAACCATGTCGATTGTGTATTTCCCCATTTACCCCAGTTATGGGTTACAGATGAGAAGGCCTGCCTTGTATTTTGAAATGTATGCTCTATCAAATGGTGTTAGTTTCCAACTGAGAACATAACCGACGTTGTCTCTGAAAAGTAGTTCTCTACAGTCTCCTTTATCATCTCTAATAGATGTGGTTATCATTTATAAAATAATTTCAGAGTACATCTGGCAGCAGTTAGATCACTGCAAATGGTGCACCACAATAGTATGCAACTGACAATACAAGGCTAAACCCTCACACTGATGTTAAAAAATTACATTTTAGCCAATATATTCCTGTCAGGAACATATCGGAGCCCATGCACCCCACCAAGGTATCTCAGTGTAGCGTGGGACCTACCGCTAACCTACCTAAAGTGTGTGAACACTGTCCGATAGGTGCCAAGGTCCGACTCACAGCCAAACTCCCACATACCTCCAAAGTAAGATCACTAATACAATGGGAGGAGGGAGGAGACTGCGAGCCCCACCTATAGCAAGCCATGTGACACAGGCTACCAGGTGCACTAGAATGTTACCAACGATAAACGTCCGCACATTCAATACATATCAAGAAAAATCACAGAATAAAGTTGGAGGAAATGCTCAAACTCCAATATTGTTGCGTATTTATAACCGGGGTAGCAGATCCTCCACATGTGATCCGTTGCTAACGGCAATTCACAGCAAAAATGCGTACAATGGAGGATGCCGGCAGCGGACCACATGTACCACAAAAACATCCTACACAAGATGAAATAATGTGTGGATGAAAATATAAGAGTAAATAGATCGCTGCAAATGGTGCACCACAATAGTATGCAACTGACAATACGAGGCTAAACCCTCACACTGATGTCAGGAACATATCGTAGCCCATGCACCCCGCCAAGGTATCTCTGTGTAGTATGGGACCTACCGCTAACCTACCTATAGTGTATGAACACTGTCCTATAGGTGCCAAGGTCCTACAGTATTTGGGGTTTGAGCATTTCCTCCCAGTTAGGCCACTCTGTTCTGTGATTTTTACAACTGGCAGCAAACTAAGCTTCATATATCATTGAGCACCATAGACCATGATATACTAATATCTTCTTCTACTCTGGAAAGACAGAAACATGATAAATTACCCTGAGATTAGTCAGAAATAGAAAAGTGTTTTTGCAACGCACTGTACTCAATTCAATGTCTGACTTTGTTAGGTTACTTCATTAGAATTTGTTTGAAGGTTGAACCCAGATAACCTTTCATCACCATCTTTATCAGCCATGTGAGTCCATGGAATTTAGAGCATTCGCAGTGAGTAAGAGAGGGGTTTCCCAGAACAACACAGATATAACAGTTGAGCAATGACTTTATTAGCAAGTAACATGACCTTTTAAAGAGATCCTAAAAGGGGTTGTCTGAGTTATCCTAATATCACTCAATGACATTAAATGCCTAAATATAAAAAGCAAAAATAAAAAGCATCCTATACTAACATTCTTCTGTATACAAGGTATACAAGGTAGCATCAGTGATGCACAGGTATACAGCTATACATGTGCTATATTCTGCTGAGGAATATAGTGAATGGCTGCAGTGGTCACATGCAGTGATTGGCTGCAGTGATCACATGCAATATACTTGCATGTCACTGCTGCAACCCCTTAAAACCCTATGGGGGTCATTTATTATACTGAAATACACCTAATAAAATTGTGGGCGTGGTGTGGGCGGGCAAGGGGATGGTTCTATCTGTAAGACAGCTTGAAAGCTGTCTTACATTTAGAACTGACGCTGGATGCGCCAAAGTTAGAGATGCCTGTGCCTCTTGATAACTTTGGCGGATTCTCCACTAGCTATAGGGATTTATTAAGTGCGGCATCTAAAATGCCTGTCTTAATTAATGTACCCCAATATGTTTCCAGCAAGTCAGGCCACACCAAATTGATGTTAGCATACAGCCCGTCTTACAATGTCACTTTGGGTCTCTGAGAGGTTTTCCTCTACTATGACCCAAAATGTGACAGATACAGTTCTAGTCCAAAACCTATATAACAGGGTATAATCTCCCTTAGTGGACTGTTAGGCTTTAATCTTAATTAAAATTTAACAGTAACTTAAATATTTGCAGAACACAATGGTAATGTCTGCATGCTTTATTCCGGTACTCAAGAGGATGAGTAATACTCATGGAATTTTCCCTTTACTTCTCACTTTCTCTACTCACACTATTGTCAAGAGGATACTGTAGATCTTGTAGTTGCATTCAGGGCAGCCAGCCTCCCTCTCCACTGTTCTGTCTGACTCTTAATAGTTATACTTTCCAGCCACATTCCTCTGACTTTTAGACCATCCTATTGCCCTTCCCCCCCCCCCCCCCCCCTCTGCAGTGATACCACGATGCAGCATTTAGCAGTAACACTGCCCCATGTCAGCACCAAGCTACTCCTTCAAGCTGGCATACAGGAGACTCTGTTTCCAGATAACCAATGATACCAGCAGGGTTTGGTGGTGCCATCTTGTACAGTGCCCACATAATATCAGCATTAAAAGAGGCAAAACAGGTGCAGATCATAAGAAGGGACAAAAATACAATGGCAGAAAGGGGGGACACCAACTAGAACAAAAACAAATACAAAGGTAATAATGCAGCAATACCATAAGAGAATAAGGGTTAGGCCATTTACAAGTTTCTATCTCCTTAACAGTATATGACATTTTGGCCACATGGACTAGCCTCTAATAATAGTCCAAAACTCATCATATAAGGAATGTACCCAAATGATGTGTCATCTGTGTCCCTAACTGTAAAGAGAAAGAGAGTGTGAAGTATTCTTAGAAATAATATTCTGAGTAATTCTCTGAGCTTTAGGAGTCTGAATCGTTTGGCCCTTGCCTTTTCTGGAGCAATTTATTATCTTAGAACAGTAGTACTTGCTGTAGCAGAATCTTCAGGGTCTGTTTGAACCTGTGAATCCGTAGCTTTGATTGGAGGCAGGACCTTTGGTGAATGATTAAGGGTAAGGCCACAAGGTCAGGTTTCCTGGTGCACTTTTGGAAGCCAAAATCAAGAGTGGATCATAAAAGGGAAGAAAGTATAAAGGACAGATACAAGTTCTCTTTTTTGAATTCACCCTTGTTTTGGCTGCCAAAACTGCATCAGACAACATGACCGTGTGGCAGTACCCTAATTCCTTTCACATTGATGCCTCTTGAGACTATAGTACAGAAGTGGTGCTTTAAAGAACTGGTGAATCAGCAGCATGTCTACCTTCTCTTATTGCTGCAATTGGACACATTTTCAGTAACATCAAGTATAAGATGCCTGTTATTTATAACTGAAGCTCTGGTGGGTGCCACAGCCTTCTAGCAGCTTACCAAGCACAGTGTCATCCATTGGATAATGGCTGTGCTTGGTATTGCAGCTCACCCCCATTCACAAATGAATGGGGCTGAGCTTCACTAGGTCATGTGACTGATTAACATGATATTACATGGCCTAGAAGAGGCCTAAGTGATCATAGAGCTCCACAGCCTCTTCATGTAGCTGATCAGCATGGGTGCTGGGAGTTGGACCCATGCAGATCTGATTTTGTTGAAATATCCTTAGGATAGGCCAGGGATGGGCAAACTGCAGCTCTCCAGCTGTTGTAAAACTACAAATCCCACATGCCCTGCTGTAGGCTGATAGCTGTAGGCAGACTGGGCATACTGGGAGTTATCGTTTTACAACAGCTGGAGAGACGTAGTTTGTCCATCCCTGAGATAGGCCATCAATATCGGAATCCCAGAGAACCACTTTAAGTAACTGGTTCTGGTAAAACAGAGTTTACTATATATATCCTGTGATTTTCACAATGCGGCCTAGATATGCATATTAACAGTGGAGAGAAGGAATGCAAAGTGGTCTCTAGTATTTTGCATTACTAATGTTGAAAGAAAGGACACAAGTTAATAGTTTTTTTTTTGTGGTCTCTAGTATTTTGCATTACTAATGTTGAAAGAAAGGACACAATTACCTCAACTAACAACTATTGACTAGTCTAGCTTTTATAATATTCACAATGTCAGTAAATCCATTATGCAGACAATATATTAAAGAATTTCCAGTCTAAAAAAAACTATTAACTTGTGTCCTTTCTTTCAACATTAGTAATGTAAAATACTAGAGACCACTAAAAAAAAAACTATTAACTTGTCTTTTACTTTGAGCATCATGTAGAGAACACGAGTAAAAGGAGGTTTTTAGCAGAATTTCAATACACTCTTTTTGAACCAGTCTCAGTGAAGTGAGTGTGCTTAATATATACATTAAGGGGCAATTTTCTTTTGTGGTGGTTTTGGTGTTAGTTTTCTATCTTTGGTTTGTGAGGTTGATCAAAATTTATGAAATGGCACACCGTAATAATATATTTGGTGCAACTGGTGTACACCTATGTCTGTAAAAGTACACCAGTGGGCTGATGCGATCTTTTAAAATGTTGCACATAATAATAAATGAGACATGAAGGTGTTCTAATCTGAAATATATATATATATATGGGCTCTTATGATGTTATATGGGCTCTTATGATGTTAGCAAAATCATTTTTGAAAATAAGGTTCAGTGAAACTTTTTAAAAAGATCTTCTCCTTGAGAAGACCGTCCCTCCTTTACAGCAGATTTTTCAGATACAGTTGTTTAGTTCCTTTATAACCTATGTATATTAACACTTTATTTTTTACTCCAGTTTTTGGTGGTCATTTCATAGAGGTTTCAGTGTACAGACTTTGTTCACCTAAAGGCCTTGTTCAATATGTTGTATATACCAACCGCAGTGCATGTAATAAGAAGTCAGTTTAAATTGTGTTTTGCTATTGCTACAAGAGAGATTGGCAGGTACTGTAATTGATATTTATCTCAATTGAATATGACCACATGCTAAGCTCCTGCACGAATCCATATATCACGTGGCAGGGTGTGATGGTAAGTGTTGATATTGCTTAGCTGAGACCAGAAATCTCTTTCTAATGCCCAACTGTGAATAGAAAAGTACTTCCGTGTCAGTCTGCTTTAAGTGACTTTCATTGATACAATTTAGATCCACAAATTACACTGCTTTTGTATATAATATAGCACAATTTTAGGTTGGCGCCCTTCGTCAGGCAGAAGGCAATCTCTTTGTTACTACCTAATAGAGCTGGATGGCAGGGGTCCTATATTCTGGAGACCTGGCTTCCAAAGATATGTGGCTTTTGCTGCCAGAGATACTGTAGATGGCTACTTGACATCTCTGCTCTCTATATCTTTGGGGAAAAATAACATCTTACAGGTTATAAACATTTCTGACTCTCGTTTCTCATCTGGCTTGTCAGAAGTACTGCAAGATCCAATAATAAAAGCTAATGTGTATAGTCAACTTAAAAAGTATGGCAACATTTTAATCCATTTTTATTATTGATAGGCTAACACATTTTGGTAGTAATTTTTTCTTCTTTTTTTTAACAAAAAATGTTTGGTATTTGCAGATTCTATGTTTCACACCATGTAGCAGCACCTGAAAACTGTTCTTTGGTAAATCAGGTAGACTTGTAGTCTCATGACTTCGCC
This sequence comes from Bufo bufo, assembly GCF_905171765.1. Lineage (NCBI taxonomy): Eukaryota > Metazoa > Chordata > Amphibia > Anura > Bufonidae > Bufo > Bufo bufo. The sequence continues at coordinate 426,347,802 of NC_053390.1, forward strand.
TCTCTTGCCCCTCCTGAAAAATCTTCTTAGCTTATATGTGGTTGCAAATTAGCTTAGAAGACTGTTCAGGAGAGAAGAAATAGGGGCTAGAAAACAAACCATCAGATGAACAGTCAGACTTATCATAGAATAGCATGCATATTTATCATTTTCTGTGGCTGATGTGAAACATTTCTTTCTGCTAAAATACATTTACATAAAAAATAACTAAAAAAAGATGGCTCCATGACTGTTAAGTCACACCACTCGTACATGAGGTCGTTGAGTTTCCAGAGGTTCCATATATGGATTCTGAATTCTGAAATTAGCATTTTTATTATAATAATACTCCACTATTAAAGGGGTTATCCAATAGTAGAAATACCACCCCATAATGCCTGGGGCCCTCCTATAGATGATACCCGGTCCCCAGCACCCACATCCCTCTGGATCCCCACACGGCCACCGCTGCATCTCCCCGTCACGCGGAACAAAACATCCGGCGACTTGTGGAGCAACCAATAACAAGCCGCAACGGTGACCTCCCTAGCATCGTGGGTCACGCTAGGATGGCTGGTCACCATCGCAGCCTGCTATTGGCTGCTCCCCCCGTTGCCAGATGTTTTGATCCGCGTGACGGGGAGATTCAGCGGAGGCTGTACAGGGATCCGGAGGGATGGGTAAGTATCGTCTATCGGAGGGGACCGGGCATTTTGGTTTTCTGCTTTGAACTAGCCAAAGCTAGTTATCTCAAGTGAACCCTCACTCATAAAATATTTGAACTTACATTAATGTGTCCCTAATTTGAGTTGGTCGTTTGGTCACTACAAACACAACATTTTAGGGTGCTGAAGAAAGATAAACTTCACAATTTCTCATTTAGTTCTGCATACTTTTAAATTGTAGAATTGTTACATATAAAAAAAAAACACTAAAAAGCCTCCACTGTCAACAGAAAAAATATAGTCCCTGTGTGACAAATCACAACTTTGATGCTTCAGGCATGCGTATCTCTGATTCTGTGAGGCTCCTCTTCTATCCAGAATCAAAACCATAAAAAAGCAGACAAACAAATTGCCACATCCCAAATGACTTGCATGAGTAAAGTAAATCACAGCAAATTGTGCTTCTTTATTAAAGATGCTGCAGTTGTTTCTCCAGTAAACTTCGACAGTAGCATGTCAGTCATCAGGAAAAGCAAACCATACAGCATCTGATCAGGCATTAGAGACACTGATAGTGTTTATGCCTGTAAGGCCAGCGCTGCTTTTAGCATAGTGAAGAATGAATTAAGAGCCATATTGTATAGTCTTTCCAACCTCCGCTCACTTATTTTCCTGTATTACAGGTAATCAAATAGTACTTGCAGGGTTTTAGTGCTACAGCTTACAAAATACAAAAGATTTTTTTTCCCAGAAATTGGAAAAATGGCCTTAAAATGTACAGTAGTAGATATCAGTTAAGCCTATTACAAATCATCCCATTTATTATCAAAGAGTGCCCACTGGTACACACTCAATCATCTGAATAATGCAGGGGGAGACACTGAATTTGCTTCTTTGAGATTTGAGAGGTTTATATTTAACATGCTTATCTATCAGTAGCAAATCTATTATATAGAAACCTCAAAGATCCAGGTCCCATACAAAAATAGTATATACAATGACCCACTCTTTATTCATATATATATATATCCCTTCAGTAGTATATAGAATGCCACCCTCTGTAGTATATAGAATGCCCCCCTCTTTAGTTTATAGAAATCCCCCCCTCTGTAGTATATAGAATGTCCCCTCTTTATTCATATATATATATATATATATATATATCCCTTCAGTAGTATATAGAATGCCACCCTCTGTAGTATATAGAATGCCCCCCTCTTTAGTTTATAGAATTCCCCCCTCTTTAGTTTATAGAAATCCCCCCTCTGTAGTATATAGAATGTCCCCCTCTGTAGTATATAGATTGTCCCCCTCTGTAGTATATATAATGGCCTCCCGCCACGCTCAGTATTGCCAGCATAAATACATTTAAAAAAAACTAAATACTCAACTGTGTTCTGCTCTCCACTGCCATCTGCAATGTGGCCTGAGCTCCTGTGTTGCAGTTGCGATGACTCCTGTGGCGGGTCTCGCGTAATGACATCACGAACGCCTGCACTGTGATTTTCACGTCATCCTGAGAGACTCGGCACAATAGGTCACGTTGACGTCATTGCAATATCCTGCACCTTCCTACTTCCTTATAGGCTTCAGGCCCAATGGCATTAACTGTCTAAACAGAAAAAAATAAAACGTTAAAAGAACCTTTATTTAAATTTTCTTAAAAGTCTGAGGCTCCCCACATATAATCTAATAGAATATTCAGGCTGGGCAGAGGTTGTTCCAGATTCTGAAGTTTGCTCTGCCCACAGGTTACAGGACATTCAACTTGCTTGATTTTCTCATGTGCAAATAAATCTGTGCAGCTATGTATTGTCTAAGCACTAGATCAGTTCCTTATTGCACACGGCTAGTGGTTGCCTTGTCTCAGTATAACTTCCCCTTGTAGACATTCAAAGTCCACCTTGTATCTCTATCCCACTTGCTGTGGTGCCATGAGAGGAAACAATTGTGGCCGCAGGATGTCCAACACATATCGCAGAGCTGTTAATGTCCCGCATATAACTAGGGGCGACTGACTGTTGCATGAGATTGCTCCCCAAATCATTACACTAGCAGTTGGGGCAGTGTGTCTCTCCACAGATAAAGCAGAAATGAAGCACTCACCATTTGACCTCCAAACTAGAACCCGACCATTGTGGGATCCCAAACAGAACTTGGATTCATTGGTAAAGGTGATACGGTTCCTGTCTGTTCAGTCAAGATTTCTCATTCACAAACCACAACGCCACGGCAAACGAAGGCGATGGTGGACGGCTGTCAATGTCAGGACAAGTATCGGGCTCAGCTGATCAGCTGTATGAGGCTGCAGTGCTTCGGTGAATGATGAGGCCTCTTCTTAGGCCAGTAACATCACGTATATACATTGGTCCTATGGCCTAGGTGCAGTTCAGTCCCATTCAATGGAATTGGTCTGAGCCACAATACCAGACAACCGCTTTAAAGTATGTTACACTTAATGTGAGCATTAAAGATATAAAATCAAAGCTGGACTATAGGGTGCAATGTTCTATACCCATGTGTCAGCATAAGATAACGACTTTTATTGTTTTGCTTTCCAGATATATTGTGAATTGTTAATACAACATAGTAATAGCTAAAAAAAAAAAATTCACCACGCAACACAATTTGATTTTGTGTCTTTTATTTTCCTTTCAAGCGAACATGTTGCTAAGAAAGCATTTAATAGATGCTAGTATATATGTGATTCAAACGAAAGTCCTGATGCAAGAGACAGTCACCCGTGATGGCACTGCTGATGCGCCCTCATGTAGCCACTATACGGAGCGGCATCGTCTACAATAAGGCTTATATTCGCTGTGCATGGTGCTCTGCCTCCTCACAAGATAAATATGCAATTCATTCACGGAGATTCAGAATAAAAGGCGGCACTCAGCAGCGTCTTCAAATAACTTCACCATTTATTTGTATCCAAGCGGTGCAGGTGATGAGGGCAGACAACTTACATAACACACAGGCCTATGACTAATCTAAATAATTTATATCAGACATCATACTGTATAGTAAATTACAATGTCTTTCTAAGGCTACTTTCACACTGGCGTTTCTGGGTCCGCCTGTAAGATCTGTTTCAGGGCTCTCACAAGCGGCCGAAAATGGATCAGTTCAGCCCCAATGCATTCTGAATGGATAAGAATCCATTCAGAATGCATTAGTTTGGCTCCGTTGCTCCTCCATTCCGCTCTGGAGGCGGACACCAAAACGCTGCTTGTAGCGTTTTGATGTCCGCCTGACGATACGGAGCCAAACGGATCCGTCCTGACTTACAATGTAAGTCAATGGGGAAGGATCCGTTTCACTGACACAATATGGTGCAATTGAAAACGGATCCGTCCCCCATTGAGTTTCATTGTAAGTCAAGACGGATCTGTTTTGACTTAGACTTTTTTTTTTAAAGAATAATGCAAACGCATCCGTTCTGAACGGATACAAGCGTTTGCATTATCGGTGCGGATCCGTCTGTGCAGATACAAGACGGATCCGCACCGAACGCAGGTGTGAAAGTAGCCTAACAAAGCTAGAACCAGCCCTGTACCTCACATGGATCCAGAGATCTCCCCATTCATTGCTCTGCTAGATTTACGTCAAGCTGGTAGCTCACGGCGAGTGTCCTGTCTGCTGCATCTCTCCAGGAGGCAGTTGAAGGATGAAATTGAGCATGTGCTGCCATCTCAGTGAGTTGGACAAAGAAATAAGAAAAAAAGTATACAGAGGTTTTTAATATCCAGGTGCTGGTTTGAAAACTATAGAATATTTCTTGTGGGACAACTCCTTTAAAGGTGGTAATACACATTAGTCTAAAGTTGAGGAAAACAGACGATTTCAACTAAAACAAACATTATCAGTTGAAATTCAGCAACAAACAATCGTTTTAGCCGAAAGATGACAATCATTATCGTCTGAAAAGAAGTCGACCGCATTTAATCCATCGAAGGACCATTTGTTGAATGAAAGATCTTTCTTTGAACAACTGTAACGGCCAATATGGACTAAAATGTGTATGGCTGGAAAATGAATGTCCACTAGATGATTGTTTAACTGGTGTTCAACCATCAACCATCTAATGTGTTTGACCAGCCTTAAACTCTCTAATCCCAATACTACACTACTACACCTCTTACATAGAGGTTTTTCAAATGTATTCCCCCTTTTAGTACAGGCAACATTTTCAATGTCCATTCGTTAATGACAGATTTTTCTTAACCAGTGGAATTAACACACAATGTACAAAACAATTTACTCAGATAACAAGTAATGACATTTATACATCTACAGCTTCCATGAACTTTCAAGAATAGAAGCTTTTGTAGCATGTCATGGGCAAATAATACTACACTTATTTCAATATCAACTAAATATTGTAGCAGCTGCATGGAAATATACATCTTTAGGTCTCATGCACACGACCGTATGTATTTTGCGGTCCGCCAAAAACGGTTGACGTCCATGTGCATTCCGTATTTTGCAGAACGGAACAAAATAGTGGCCCCCCAATAGACCAGTACTATCCTTGTCCGTAATGTGGACAATAATAGGAAATTTTTTTTTTTTGTGGCACGGAAATACGGACATACGGAAACGGAATGCACACGGAGTAATTTCAGATTTTTTTGCGGACCCATTGAAACGAATGGTTCCGTATTACAGTCCGTAAAAAAACCTGACACGGACACGGAAAGAAAATACATTTGTGTGCATGAGGCCTTACAGATTCCTTACATATGATAAAGTAACAATTTCATAAAAAATATTGACAATATACTTATATCATACATTGTATCTTATTATTTAAAAAGGCACTTTCTAAGTTAGGGTACTTTCACACTTGCAGCAGGACGGATCCGACATGCTGTTCACCATGTCGGATCCGTCCTTTCGCTATTTTGCTGTGCCGCTGGACCGCCGCTCCGTCCCCATTGACTATAATGGGGACGGGGCGGAGCTCCGGCGCAGCACGGCGAAAGCCGCCGGACTAAAAAAAGTCCTGCATGTCCGACTTTTTAGTCCGGCGGCTTTCGCCGTGCACCGCCGTGCTGCGCCGGAGCTCCGCCCCCATCCACATTATAGTCAATGGGGACGGAGCGGTGGTCCGGCGGCACGGCAAAATAGCGGAAGGACGGATCCGACATGGTGAACAGCATGTCGGATCCGTCCTGCCGCAAGTGTGAAAGTACCCTTAAAGGAATTTTTGATAAATAAAGCTTAAAAGGCTATGGACACCTTTGCAATGTATTTTTTTTTCCAGTTTTCATTTGTTTCTAACAGCAAAATTAAGAAATTTTCTAAATAGTCTTCGGCAAAAAAGTTGTTTCATTTTGTTTCTGTAGAGTGTGGGTAAGGCTACTTTCACGCTAGCGTTTTTTGAGAATCTGTCATGGATCTTCAAATACGCTTCCGTTACAATAATAAAACCACATGCATCCGTCATGAATGGATCCGGTTGTATTATGTCTTCTATAGCCATCTTGAACACCATTGAAACTCAATGGGGGATGGATGCGTTTTCTATTGTGCCAGATTGTGTCAGAGAAAACTGATCCGTCCCTATTGACTTACATTGTGTGCCAGGACGGATCAGTTTGGCTCCGCTTCATCAGGCGTACAGCAAAACGCTGCAGGCAGCATTTTGGTGTCCGCCTCCAGAGGGAAATGGTGACGGAACGGAGGCAAACTGATGCATTCTGAGCGGATCCTTTCCCATTCAGAATGCATTTGAATGCAAACTGATCCGTTTTGGACCGCTTGTGAGAGCCCTGAACGGATCTCCTAAATGGAAAGGCAAAAAGTAGCCTAAGCCTTTTAGCTAGCTGCCAGAGATGCTGAATCTGACATGAATCCATCAGAGCACTGAATCTGTTTTTGGCAACTCTCTCTGCTCTCCCTCTTCTCAGTGATAGAGCTTGCAGAAGGAATGGAGAGGATTTTGTACATGACAGATCAGAGTGTGGACAGGGGGTAAAGCATATATGAAGGGCAACTTACACAGGGTGTAAATAGGGAAGAAGGAACACAAAAATACTGTTTGCAGGTGTGGCAGAAGCATCCTGGACATGTAAATTCAGCATGAATTACTTGGTGGGTCTCTCTCATAAGGAAAGTCTGAATCTAGGAGGTTTTAAAATGAATATGGGGGGGAAGGGCTGAAAATGAATGAATCAATGAAGACTGTAGCCTGAAAACTGCGTTTTTATCTCAATGTGACCAGTAACATACATGTAAGTAAAATATGTATTTCTATGTCAAAGGAGTCCAAAGCCTTTAAAGATTTGTTTCCATCTTAATTATTTATAATATATTTTCACAGGATATGCTATAAACATTTGATCGGTAGGGATTCTACCTACCTAAAACATACATTTGTCAATAAAAGTGGGACAGGGGTTTCATAAATATGGCTATTGCCCAAAACACCATGGGGAATTTATCATTTGTCATTTTTAAGTCTGTCTTTGGTTTGTGCCAGTATCTTTGATTTGTGTTGGTGCACCTAATTTATGAAATGAGGCACAGTAATAACGAATATGGCTTAAGTGGAATGTGATTTAGTCACTGTCAGTGAAAGTACGTGTTCCAAAACATGCGACAATTTGTTGGTGATTCCTTTTTTTAATTTTTTTTTTAAATTTTCAATTTTACACTAATCTCTCTAGTTTTGAAAAGTGGGTCATTAAGTGGATGTGGTTAGCTATGCTAAATAGTTTCACTTCACATTTATCAGTTTAAAGAGTTTTAAAAAGTGGCAAAAAAGTTGCAAACTCACTCCAGTAGGGGGTGGTGCAGAAAAACTGTAGTACAATTTCTAGACAAAACTATTAGGTTCAAAGATGCACCAAATTTAGCAAACAATGGGGGAAATTTATAAAAAAAACAGGTGTACAGGAAAATTGGCTTAGTTGTCCATAGCAACAAATCAGATTACACCTTTAATCTTCAAAAGGGGCTCTGATAAATGAAAGGTGGAATCTGGTTGCTATGAAAACTAAGTCAGTTTCCTTTTACCCCAGTTTTGATACATTTACCTCAATGTGCAGCATTTGATAAATTTGGTGCAAAGTATGACAACGCAGACTCAAGCGAAACTGACTTCAAATATTGCCCTCCTGATAACTTCTCCACAAGACATCTATCAAATTAATTTTTGTTTTAAAAAATGTTTTCCACCTACCTGGACAGATTTCAAAAGTGTTTAGAAAAAAATAAGTTCAAGAGTCATTGTAAAAGCCACCACATTTTTGATAGTTTACACCATTTTTGGTGCACAATATGGTGTCTAGGTATACCAGAGCTGAAGCAGAGAAATGTGTAGGGCTATATTCCCACTTCCGTCACGTAAATCTGTTAGTCTCTTCCAGCAGAGGAACAGACTACTGGTGTTACCATATCCAACTTAGCTGGACACCGCTGGATCTATAACGGGATCCGATGGGGATCCGGTAGGTTTCTGGCAAAAATGTCAGCTTTCTGCTAGACAAATGCCATGCCATGCAGTCCCTGGAGATCTGGTGGGGCTATGACTGGTATGATAACTCTGGTAGTCTGTTCCTCTGTCAGAACTAGCTACCGGATTTACCTGCTGGAGATGTGAATGTACCTTTACATGTCAAGCACCAAATACATTATGCTTGGTACCAGATGTCGATCTCAGTGGAGTCATATTCACTGTAAGTTTAGACATCCTACCAACTAGTGTTAAGTCTCCTCCATTGTCTTTTGAATGGAATGGATTGGACTTTTTGGAAATGTATTATACTTTTAAGACACATTATAATTCATTGAGAGATTGTTAGGCTACTTTCACACTAGCGTTCGGGTGTCCGCTCGTGCGCACCGTTTGAAGGGGCTCACGAGCGGCCCCGAACGCATCCGTCTGGCCCCAATGCATTCTCAGTGGAGGCGGATCCACTGAGAATGCATCCGCCTGCCAGCGCTCAGCCTCCGCTCCGCTCAGTGAGCCGACACCTGAACGCTGCTTGCAGCGTTCGGGTGTCCGCCTGGTCGTGCGGAGGCGAGCGGATCCGTCCACACTTACAATGTAAGTCAATGGGGACGGATCCGCTTGAAGATGACACTATATGGCTCAATCTTCAAGCGGATCCGTTCTCCATTGACTTTCAATGTAAAGTCTGAACGGATCCGCTCAGACAACTTTCACACTTAGAAAATTTTCTAAGTAATAATGCAGACGGATCCGTTCTGAACGGATGCAAACGTCTGCATTATCGGAGCGGATCCGTCTGATGAAACATCAGACGGATCCGCTCCGAACGCTAGTGTGAAAGTAGCCTTATTTAATGAAGAAATGCATATTTTTGCCTGAAATACACCAAATCAAAAGCCATCCACACAAGTTGTTTCAAGCATTTACTTATATGTTGCTAGTTTTTGGCTACAAGGCAGTACTTGAGAATAACAAAAAAATGTGATTGATTGCAAATGACTCATTATGTCATTTGGCACACTTCACTTGCATCTGCCATTTCAAATGATATGCAGTGCTTACAATTCGCCAAACACGCAATAAAATAAAGTAATTAAGCTTGTTTCACTGGAAATTTCACTATCCAATTTCTAAAGATCTGCACCTGTTCTCCTTATGATCTTTCCAATAAGTGTTTCATGTTTCATTATTATTAGTAGTCGGTGATGATACTTCTGTGTTTGTTCAGTCCCTAAAGGATTTTTAAATTGTTTCGGTTTAATAAAATTGTTGGTCTATAATAAAATGTGTGTTCCTTACACCAGCAACTCAATTCCAAAGAGGACTTCTTTCAGCTTAAGATATTTTGGGGTTTTGCAGGATTTCACATTGCAGGAAGCAATGAACTCCAATCATTGAAATAATGTTTCCTGCAGTGTGACATCCTGCAAGATTCTGAGTAAGCATCACCTTTACAGGAATATGGTATTCTTCAAGTACTGTATGTCATAATGGGATTATGAGCAAAACTTTTCGTGAAACCTAACACTAAAAAATATCAATGAAATTGTGATCAAGCAACCAGACTTTGTTTCTAATTTTCAAATTCCTTATGTACAACCATGGGTATTAAAACAAATCCATCTTATTCAAATTATAGTTCCTTACAAAACAAAATCACTTAGTCAATGTGATTCTTTCTACCAAATGATGCATAATCCATTAATTTGTATTGCACACTAAAGGCCAAAAGCCTCTCCTAGTCCTCCCAAATCCTAATTTTTGCCACTGACTTATATGATGCCAGGTTGGAAGTGACAGTCTCCTCTTCACTTGCTCATAACTCATTCTATTGATATATCTGCTCCAAAGAAATGTGCAATAATACAAAAAATACTATTATGAAAGACAAGTGCAAACATTTGTCATTGTTAGTCAAGCTACTCTTACAGCTGGTCTACCACCTATGTGATAAATATATTTTTATAGAATTTTAATTTTTTTTTTCAATTATTTCATTATTTATGAATTATGCTTCTGACATGAAATATGAAACATTGATATTTATATGGGACTGAGAAATAAGTTATTGCTAACAATGGGGAATTTGTTTTATTAAAAATTGAACAGTATTCCTGAAATTTTCTTTGTGTACTTACAAAGGAAGTATAGAATTAGAATATACTATATTCAGTACGTAATGCATACAATTATAGAGGTATGTTTTTCAAACACAGTAGGGTCAATTCTAACCTTATTCAGTTTGAATGACAAAAGTAGACTTAACAGCTAGAATTTTAGAGAGCAGCATGCTCATGAGATATTCGGATAAAAATTGTGTAGGGATTTCTATGAGGGAGGTGTGGTCTGCTAATTTGGACCAGAGGAAGATCACATGAAATTCATGTTTTCATGAAGATATGGGATGGACGTGCTTCCATTATTATGAATGCAGCATCGAAAGAGTTTGCTATGGTATGAAACTTCAGTTTTGAGAGATATAAGGTAAGTTTAGATATTGTGACTGTCACTTGTGATTTTAGGATAATGTAGTATTGTGCACCGATAAATACTATGTTTATTATTATGCAGCTCATACATAAAAAAAGTATTAATACTCATCAACATTGCTTCAGATGTGGGGCACCATTTGTCATGAAGGTTTTAACATTACAGAAAGCATAATGTCGATAAAAATAGAAAACTCTTTAAAAGTAGAATGAAAAAATTTCAAAATGCTAACTATGGTAATGTCAAAATGGTGAGATTTCCTTGAGTATTCTTTTCTAATAAATTGCATGTCCAGACAACTCTCCAGCTGATTTGATATATGCACCAGAAGCATATTAAGTTAATCAAGTTGCAGCCATTATTCATCTCCATTATTTTAAATGTGGGTAGACTTTAAAGGAAATGTGCCATAAAAAAATGACCTATTGCTGAAATCACTTTTTTTATTTTAAAGATATTTTTTTTACATTTTAGTGCGTTTATTTTCCAGACCTAGTAATTAGTGATGACCGAACATGTTCGGCCAAACACCTCGATGCGAGGCACATGCCGGTACTCGGCCGAGTACCGCATGTGCTCGAGCATAATGCTCGAGTCTCCTCCCCACCCGTTTCTTGGCTGCTACGCAGCCAATAAACGTGCAAGTAAGTATTGCCCTCACTGTAATGCCAGTAGCCATGTTGGCTACTGGCATTACAGTGATTGGCTGGCCGGAACGCGTCATCGGCTGCTATATAGCACCCGATGACACATGTTCGGCTCATTCGTAGTCAGGGAGAGCTGAGCATAGGAAAGGAACAGAGAGTGTAGGGAGTGTAGTTGAATTTTTTTTTGTACAAAAACGTTTCAGAGACCCAAAAGTCCTTGTAAGGACTATTGTGTGTGACAGCAGCAATATATTTTTGTAGCGCAACCTGCGCTAAAAAGCTCAGTGTTAGGGAGAGCTGTGTATAGGAAGGGACATACAGTGTAGGGAGTTTGATAGGAAGATTTTTATACAAAAAACTTTTCAGAGACCCAAAAGTCCATTTAAGGACTATTGTGTGTGACAGCAGCAATATATATTTTTAACGCATCCTGTACTAAATACTGTGTAATAGGCCACTGCGGACAGTTAAATTATTCTCTAGTGTAAAGTGTGCGCATCCCAAAAATATCTGTGACATCCAGTGTACTTTTCCAATAGACGGTGTCCGCTGCGGACAGTGAGATTAGCTGCGCCACATCTCCTGTGTAAAGTGTGCGCATCCCTAAAATATCAGTGACATCCAGTGTACTTTTTCCGTAGATGGTGCCCGCTGTGTACAGTTAAATTATCCGTGCCACATCTCCAGTGTAAAGTGTGCGCATCCAAAAAATATCTGTGACATCCAGTGTACTTTTCCAATAGACGGTGTCCGCTGCGGACAGTGAGATTAGCTGCGCCACATCTCCTGTGTAAAGTGTGCGCATCCCTAAAATATCAGTGACATCCAGTGTACTTTTTCCGTAGACGTTGTCCGCTACTGATAGTGACCTAACCAGGGCCACATCTTCAGTGTAACGTGTGCGCTTCAAACATTTTTCTGTGACATATATTGTACTTTTTCCGTAGACGGTGTCTGCTTCTGACAGTGACCCTACCAGGGCAACATCTGCAGTGTAACGTGTGCCCTTAAAAAATATATCTGTGACATACAATGTAATTTTTCCGTAGACGTGTCTGCTTCTGACAGTGACCTTACCAGGGCCACATCTGCAGTGTAATGTGTGCGCTTCAAAAATGTATCTGTGACATACAATGTCATTTTTCCATAGACGGTGTCCGCTTCTGACAGTGACCTTACCAGGGCCACATCTGCAGTTTAACATGTGCGATTCAAAAATTTATCTGTGACATACAATGTACTTTGTCAACTTTCCAACCATACTCCCCCCAGGCCACAAAGACTTTGGTTTCCCTGAAGCAGCTCGGCGGGTCATGGGAATAACACCGCCGGATCGCCACTCGACATCGTTTATGGTCGGAACTACGACGGTATCTAATCGTCTTCGAAACTCCGACTTTAGTTTTTGATTAATGAAAACATTCTTGCCAAATGCTTTGGTACATCTTGCGCCGGTCCAAGAATTTCACCTCTAGCGGCGCAATACGGATTCCCCCGGCCATCCATCTTAATCATGGCCTCAGTTCTGAAAACCAACAAAATAGAACTGGAGTCCTATTCCTTTATTCCTAGCTGAAGCATTTAGGCGACCTGGCCTGCTTTGAACACTGTAAATTTTTCCAATGGTCAGCTAAGCAGCAGGCACTCTTCATAATTTTTCAAACGGTCAGCTCAACAGCAGGCCCTTAACCATAATGTTTTAGAGCAGTGGTGCCCAACCATTTTTCGTCTGAGGGCCGCACTAGACTTGGTATAAATTTTGCGGGCCAGAACCAGGTAGCTTTGCCAGAAAGAAATGCAAACGCTGTGAGGGGGCACGTGTGAGCATTACTACTGTGAAGAGGGCACATATCTGGCATAGCTACTGTGAGGAGGGCACATATCAGTGTATAACTACTGTGAGGAGGGCACATATCAGGGTATAACTACTGTGAGGAGGGCACATATCATGGTATAACTAATGTGAGGAGGGCACATATCAGGGCATAACTACTGTGAGGGGGCACGAGTGAGTATTACTACTGTGAAGAGGGCACATATCTGGCATAACTACTGTGAGGGGGCATATATCTGGGCATAACTACTGTGAGGGGGCACATATCAGGGCATAACTACTGTGAAGAGGGCACATATCTGGGCGTAACTACTGTGAGGGGGCACATATCTGGGCATAACTACTGTGAGAAGGCACATATCTGGGCATAACTACTGTGAGGGGGCATGTGTGAGCATTACATCTGTAAAGAGGGCACATATCTTGGCATTATTACTGTGAGGGGACATGTGATGTATACATGTGTGTAATGTATGTAGTGCAGTATGTGATGATCACACACAGCACTACATACATTACACACATGTATACATCACATACTGCGCTGTCACCTTCTTCTTCAGGTGTACCTTGATGTCTGGTCTTAAGGCTTCAGTCAGATCCTCCACCGCCATGCTTGCGCCGTGTGCCCAACACCACCAGGAGCTGGCCCCTCCTCCTTTCATCTCCCGCCGGCTTCTCCTACAGCAGGGCGCTCTATCGCTCCAGTGCCCGCCCAATCTTACCAATCAGGGGCATAGCTAGAAATGACGGCGCCCCATAGCAAAAAAATGTATGTCCCCCCCTCCCGGACCTCCCACCCCTTCCAGAGCTCCCACCCAAACACCCCTCCAGGACCTCCCACCCCAACATCCCCACACCCCTCCCTAGATGCCCCCTTCAGTGTTGTCCACAGATCCCCCCCTTCAGTGTCGTCCACAAATCCCCCCTTCAGTGTCGTCCACAGATCCCCCCCTTCAGTTTCGTCCACAGATCCCCCCTTCAGTGTCGTCCACAGATCCCCCCTTCAGTGTCGTCCACATATCCCCTCTTCAGTGCCGTCCACAGATCCCTCCCTCCAGTGTCGTCCACAGATCCCCCCTTCAGTGTCGTCCACAGACCCCCCCCTTCAGTGTCGTCCACATATCCCCCCTTCAGTGTCGTCCACAGATATCCCCCTTTAGTGTCGTCCACAGATATCCCCCTCAGTGTCGTCCATAGATATCCCCCCTCCCAGAGCCGCTTCCTAGCTAATTTATTCACTGCACTTGCCTCTGTGAAATTGAAGAGAAGCGCCGTAATCTCGCACAGGCACACTGGCAGAGGCCAGGAAGACTGTGCATGCACACTTCGATGCCTCTGCCAGTGCGCCTGCGCGATATTACGGCGCTTCTCTTCAATTTCACAGAGGCAAGTGCAGTGAATAAATTAGGTAGGAGGCGGCGCTGGGCGGGGAGATTGCAGGCACAGGCAGCATCCCTTTGCTGCCTGTGCCGTTCGCAGCGATCCCTGCGCTGATAAAGTCCTGTCACTGCGCGGGCCGCATGACACGGCTTCGCGGGCCGCATTTGGCCCACGGGCCGTAGGTTGGGCATTACTGTTTTAGAGGATCAGCTCACCAGCAGGCCCTCACCTACAATCTTTTACAGGGTCAGCTCACCTGCAGGCCCTCACCTAATTATACCTAAAAGGTAATTTGTGCGCATGCTGCCTTGTTTGGATATGGTAGCTGTAGCCGTTTACCATGCTCCCTCTCTGGAATCGAACACTGATTCCCCCTTACCTGTGGTCACCGTGGTTGGCGCTGAAAATAACATTAAATGTTGATAGGGCAGACATCCGAATGGTAAGCGTGCATATATGAATATCTATCAGTCACTGATAGCTATACACAGGGGAGGTGTTATCAGTGATTGATAGCAGTCTCTGTGTAAGTGTGTATACAGAGATAACTGTCAGTCACTGATAGCTATACACAGGGGAGGTATCATCAGTGATTGATAGCAGTCTCTGTGTAAGTGTGTATACAGAGATAACTGTCAGTCACTGATAGCTATACACAGGGGAGGTGTTATCAGTGATTGATTAGCATTTTCTGTGTAAGTGTGTATACAAGTGGATATAAAAAGTCTACATACCCCTGTTAAAATGTCAGGTTTCTGTGCTGAAAAAAAAAATTAGACAAAGATAAATCATTTCAGAACTTTTTCCACCTTTAATAAACTGTACCACTTAATTGAAAAACAAACTGAAATCTTTTAGGTGGAGGGAAGAAAAAAAATACTAAAATAATGTGGTTGCATAAGTGTGCACACCCTCTTAAAACTGGAGATGTAGCTGTGTTCAGAATTAAGCAATCACATTCAAAATCATGTTAAATAGGAGTCAGCATACACCTGCCATCACTTAAAGTGCCTCTGATTAACCCCAAATAAAGTTCAGCTGCTCTAGTTGGTCTTTTCTGAAATTTTCTTAGTCGCATCCCACAGCAAAAGCCATGGTCCACAGAGAGCTTCCAAAGCATCAGAGGGATCTCATTGTTAAAAGGTATCAGTCAGGAGAAGGATACAAAATAATTTCCAAGGCATTAGATATATCATGGAACACAGTGAAGACAGTCATCATCAAATGGAGAAAATATGGCACAACAGTGACATTACCAAGAACTGGACGTCCCTCCAAAATTGATGAAAGACGAGAAGAAAACTGGTCTGGGAGGCTACCAAGAGGCTTACAGCAACATTAAAGGATCTGCAGGAACATCTGGCAAGTACTGGCTGTGTGGTACATGTGACAACAATCTCCCGTATTCTTCATATGTCTGGGCTATGGGGTAGAGTGGCAAGATGAAAGCCTTTTCTTGCGAAGAAAAACATCCAAGCCAGGCTACATTTTGCAAAAACACATCTGAAGTCTCCCAAAAGCATGTGGGAAAAGGTGTTATGGTCTGATGAAACCAAAGTTTAACTTTTTGGCCATAATTCCAAAAGATATGCTTGGTGCAAAAACAACACTGCACATCACAAAAAGAACACCATACCCACAGTGAAGCATGGTGGTGGCAGCATCATGCTTTGGGGCTGTTTTTCATCAGCTGGAACTGGGGCCTTAGTTAAGCTAGAGGGAATTATGAACAGTTCCAAATACCAGTCAATATTGGCACAAAACCTTCTGCTAGAAAGTGGAACATGAAGAGGAACTTCATCTTTCAGCATGACAATGACCCAAAGCATACATCCAAATCAACAAAGGAATGGCTTCACCAGTAGAAGATTAAAGTTTTGGAATGGCCCAGCCAGAGGCCAGACCTGAATCCGATTGAAAATCTGTGGAGTGATCTGAAGAGGGCTGTGCACAGGAGATGCCCTCGCAATCTGACAGATTTGGAGTTTTTTTTTGCACAGAAGAGTGGGCAAATCTTGCAAAGTCAAAATGTGCCATGCTGATAGACTCATACCCAAAAATCCTGAGTGCTGTAAAAAAATCAAAAGGTGCTTCAACAAAGTATTAGTTTAAGGGTGTGCACACTGATGCAACCATATTATTTTATTTTAATATTTTTTCTTCCCTCTACCTTAAAGATTTCAGTTTGTTTTTCAATTGAGTTGTACAGTTTATGGGTCACATTAAAGGTGGAAAAAGTTCTGAAATTATTTATCTTTGTCAAATTGTTTTACATCACAGAAACTTGACATTTTAACAGGGGTGTGTAGACTTTTTATATCCAATGTATATAGATAGCTGTCAGCCACTGATAGCTATATATGGGAGAGGTGTTATCAGTGATTGATAGCATTCTCTGTATTAGTGTGTATACATAGCTGTCACTCGCTGATAGTTTTACATGGGGGTGATGTTATCAGTGATTGATAGCATTCTTTGTGTAAGTGTGTATATAAAGATTGCTGTCAGTCACTGAAAGTTGTACACAGGGGAGGTGTTATCAGTGATTGATAGCATTCTCTGTATAAGTGTGTATTCGGAGATAGCTGTCAGTCATTGATAGTTGTACACGGGGAGATGTTTTCAGTGATTGATTGCATTGTCTGTGTAAGTGTGTATACATAGATAGCTGTCAGTCACTGATATACACAGGGAAGGTGTTATCAGTGATTGATAGCATTATCTGTGTAAGTGTATATATATAGATAGCTGTCAGTCACTGATAGCTGTACACAGCGGAGGTAGTATCAGTGATTGATAACATTCTCTGTGTAAGTGTGTATACAGAGACAGCTGTTAGTCACTTGGAGGTGTTATCATTGATTGATAGCATTCTCTGCATAAGTGTGTATATTCAGAGATAGCTGTCAGTCGTTGATAGTTGTACATGGGAGAGATGTTTTCAGTGATTGATAGCATTTTCTCTATAATTGTCTATACATAGATAGCTATCAATCACTGATATACACATGGAAGGTGTTATCAGTGATTGATAGCATTCTCTATGTAAGTTTGTATATATAGATAGCTGTGAGTCACTGATAGCTGTACTCAGTGGAGTTATTATTATTGATTGATAGCATTCTCTGTGTAAGTGTGTATACAGAGATAACTGTCAGTCATTGATAGTTGTACACATGGGAGGTGTTATCAGTGGCTGATAGCATTTTCTGTGTAAGTGTATATACATAGATTGCTGTCAGTCGTTGATAGTTGTACACAGGGGAGGTGTTATCAGTGACTGATAGCATTCTCTGTGTAAGTGTATATACATAGACAGCTGTCAGTCCCTGATAGTTGTATACAGGAAAGGTGTTATCAGTGATTGATAGCATTCATTTTGTAAGTGTGTATACATAGATACCTGTCAGTCACTGATATTTGTACACAGGGGAGGTGTTATCAGTGATTGATAGCATTCTCTGTGTAAGTGTGTATACATAGATAGCTGTCAGTCACTGATTGTTGGACATGGGGAAGACTGAAAGATGAATGGTCAAGACAAAATACAATACAATCTGCAGGCAGCATGTTATAGAGCAGATGAGCAGATTGATATATAGTTAAGTGGGGAAAAGATTCTGTAAACATTTTAATTTATATATGTATATATCTCCTTTTTCTGACCTTGTTGTTCATGTGGAAGGATTTACTGAATCTTTTCCCACAAAACTATATATCAATCTGCTCAGCACCTCCTGCTCTAAAACATGCTTCCTGCAGATTGCAATGCTGCAGGTCCTTTTAAGTAGCAATCTCAATTTCATTATAAGTTCTCAAAGAACAGGAAGTGTTAGCATTTTTTAGGTCTGGTGGTCACTGTAAAAACTGTATGATTTTAGGATTCTATTTAAAGAAATCGCCAAAAATTATAGTGAAAAAATACGCTTAACTTAAAAACATGGGTCATTTTTTGATAACATATTCCCTTTCAGGATTTTAGCAAAAGGTGCCAAGTAGCCAGTTGTCAATAGAACATTGCAACTGCTGTATATTAAAGTGTGGCCTTCACAGCGCTAAATTATGGGAGAGGGCTAGGCATGACACTCTGAAAGAATGAAACAGAATCAGTTGCATCCAAAGCATGATTAGGCAGAGCAAAAGTTATCAGATCACTAGAAGACATCAATGCAAATAAGCTTGTTCACAAATAGAGAACTGAAGCTTTGAATGTGCTAAATAAAGTGCTGTGAACAGAAAGCTAGCTATTAGTCGTCTCAAACAATGAGCAGCAACTCATAAGCTACTACTTCAGAAAAAAAGCAAGCCCACGCGTTAGCTATTAAATAACAATATTTCATACTGGATCACAGGATAAAACTGATCAATCCAAGTTAAAGACTTGAGGATATAGCGGAAAAGATCACAGAAGTAGAAAATGGAAGTTAATATTTAAAAACAATGCTAGAGGGAATATTCAAGTCTTGGGGGTCTATGGCCCTCTCTGGAGTTTGACACTTGCACATAACAAGGAAAGCACTATAAGTACAGTTATACTATAAGTACAGGCATGCAGCTTTGTAGAAAAAAAAATATATGCTTCAACTGGTTAATGAACCAAAAACTGCTTGAAAATCAAAGAAGAGCAAGGAGTGGGGAGGGTCATCAACTTCTCTCCACCTGAACTCACCCTCATTGAACATTTATGGACCACTAGAAGAAAGTCAATCATTAAATAACATCACAGAATACTCTTTCTTCTTTCCACTCAAATTGTTAGACTATAGTGAGTAAGGAGAAAATTTTAAAAGTAATAGAATCATTTTCATTAATGACCTTAGACTTTTGAATGACATTGTGTGACTCTAGATATTTCTTAAATATCTGAATTGTGCATTTTTGTGTGATACTACTGCTACTTATATCAATGCAAGAAACCTATAAATTATAAAATTATTTTTTATAAACTAACGACCGAAACCAAACTGCATATCCCTGATATAGCTTCACTACTGCTTTATAAAGGGATAAAATAATACCTTGTCTGGCATTGGGTAATCAAATTCTCAAATTGTCCTGAGAAAAAGATATCATACATTGAGGCCATATCACTAGGCACATCCACCTGTAGGCAGCCACCATTCCATTCACTTCTATGGGACTTTGGAAATCAGCTGAGCACACCGCTTGGCTATTTTTGGCAGTCCCATAGAAATGAATGAAGGACGGACGCTCTCCTTCTCTTTGCAGGCTCCGTTTTAGAGATACAGTAGGTTCTGTTTTTAGAGATAAGTGTGGGTCCATTGTTGATATTAAAAAAATGGAGATAGAAGTCCATGGCGAGAGAGGAGCAGAAGAGAATGGTGCTATTTATTGATTTGAGCTATGTACAGTATGTATAAATTTTCAGCAAAATCCTCAAAGTGTCAAAATTGTTCTGCATGTGTCCCTTTAACTTTTGACTAAAGCATTGATTTTATTTTCTGATAAAGGTAGATCTGAATAGATAGAAGCATTGGGAAGTAAATCACTGTGTGTGAATTTCTAAGGCTTTTGATCAGATTCTGGATATATTTATTAGTGTTGATCGAGCATGCTCGGCCAAACACCAGTTTGGCTCGAGCATCTCGATGTTCGGCACATGGCGGTATTCAGCGCAATGCTTGAGTCTCCTCCACGCACGTTTGTTGGCTGCTACGCAGCCAATAAACGTGCAGGTAAGTACTGTCCTTCACTGTAATTCCGTAGCCATGTTGGTTACTGGCATTACAGTGATTGGCTGTATAGCACCCGATGACGCGTGTTCGGCTCAGTGTTAGTCAGAGAGCTGTGCTGAAGAAGGGAAAGATAGTGTAGGGAGTAAAAATATTTTTGGGAAATTTTAAAACTTATTAGAGACCCAAAAGTCCTTTTAAGGACTATTGTTGTGTGTGGCAGCAGCAATATATATTTTTAGCGCAACCTGCGCTAATTTGCTAAAATTTTACAGTCCCAAAAGTCCTTTTAAGGACTATTTTTGTGTGTGGCAGCAATATCTATTTTTAGTGCATCCTGCGCTAAATAGCGTGCAATAGTTAGGCAGCTGCAGACAGCGACATTATCTGCACTACATCTCCTGTGTAAAGTGTGCGCATCATAAAAATATCTGTGACATCAAGTGTACTTTTTCCGTAGACAGTGTCCGCTGCGGACAGTGACATTAGCTGTGATGCATCTCCTGTGTAACGTGTGCACATTCAAAAAATATCGGTGAAATCCAGTGAACTTTTTCCGTAGACGGTGTCCGCTGCGAACAGTGACATTACCTGGGGTACATCTCCTGTGTAACGTTTCCACATCCAAAATACCTATGAAGTTCCCTATAATTTTATATTGGCCGCTGCTGACATCAGTGATATTATCTGCGATATTTCTCCTGTGTAACGCTTTCACATCCAAAATACCTGTGACATTCCCTGTAATTTTATATTAGCCACTGCTGAAATCAGCAATAGTTAGGCCGCTGCAGACAGCGACATTATCTGCAATACATCTCCTGTGTAACGTGTGCATCCCAAAAATATCTGTGACATCCACTGTACTTTTTCCGTAGACGGTGTCCGCTGCGGACAGTGACATTAGCTAAGCTACATCTCCTGTGTAACGTGTGCACATCCAAAAAATATCAGTGACATTTAGTGTACTTTTTCCGTAGATGGTATATCTCCTGTGTGACGTTTCCACATCCCAAATATCTTTTTTTCTTTTTTTGCACATACACTTAGAAATCCTACGCTACTGCACGTGTGACATACTTTCAAGCATATATAACATTTAATATGAAGAAGGCGAGAAGTAAGGGACAGGGAAGTGGCTGTGATGCTGATGGTGCACGCAGAGGCTGTGGCCCTGGGCACATAGAAACTTTGTCTGCTGCCAGAACACAAGAAAAACAATCATCCACGATACCTAGCTTCATGTCCCAGTTTGCAGGGTGGCGCAGGACAACGCTCTTGAAGTCAGACCAGTGCGACCAGGTGGTCGGTTGGATTGCAGCAGATAATGCTTCCAGTCAGTTAAGCACCACCCTGCATTCCATCAAGTCCAGTCTCAGTAGCCAAGAGTCTGGTCAACACAATCCTCACCCTGATCCTCCTTCCTCCCACCATGGAGAGTCTTGCCAAACAAGTGATCCCACACTTGGATATTTCGAAAAGCTATTTTCAGCGCCAGTCCTTCATTTGGGCCTCTCGATAAGCCCGCTTGAAGAGGGACATGAGATCTTGTGCCCTGATTCCCAAACTCTTGAGCATCCAGTCACAAGAAGATGACGGTGGGGAACGGCAATTAGTGTTTCACGAGATGGATGATGATGATGAGACACAGTTGCCAATAAGTCAACTGCAATTAGTGTCTCAAGAGGTTGATGATGAGGATGAGACACAGTTGTCAATAACTGAGGTTGTTGTTAGGTCAACAAGTTAGGAGGATGAGCAGAGTGAGGAACTGGAAGAGGAGGTGCTGGATGATGAAGTCACTGACCCAACCTGGGAAGGTGGCAAGCCGAGCGGGGACAGCAGTACAGAGGGGGAGGGATCCGCAGCACCGCAACAGGCTGGAAGAGGCAGTTGCGTGGCAAAAGGGAGAAGGTGGGCCACACCAAACAGGCCGCAACTGTTCCCCGGAGCACACCCTTGAGGAAGTCTTCCTTGCCAAGGGGTAGGTGTTCCGCAGTCTGGCGCTTTTTTTAGGAAAGTTCAGGCGACAAAATAAATGTAATTTGCAACCTGTGCCATACAAAAATTAGCAGGGGCGTGAACACTATCAACCTCACCACCACCAGCATGATCCGCCACATGGCATCAAAGCACCTTAATAGGTGGGCCGAACGCCTGGGTCCACAATCTGTGTCTGCGGTTCACACCACTGCCTCCTCTTTCCATGTGTTACGGGCGTGCCAATCCCCTATTGAAGGGCCAGGCCCGGATGCATCTCGCCCTGCACCTGGACCTTCGCAAGCACCATCAGCGAACACATCCACTTCTGTGTCCCAGCGCAGCGTACAAATGTCCTTACCCCAGGCATTTGAACGCAAGCGCAAATACCCAGCCACCCAACCACAGGCCATAGCACTAAATGCGCAACTTTCCAAATCACTGGCCCTGGAAATGTTGCCATTTAGGCTTGTGGACACTGAGGTCTTCTGCAACCTGATGTGGGCGGCCATCCCTCATTATTCAGTCCCCAGTCGCCACTATTTTTCCCGGTGTGCCGTGCCCGCGTTACACCAGCATGTGTCCCAAACATCACCCGTGCCCTGACCAACGCAGTTACTGGGAAGGTCCACTTAACCACTGACACATGGACAAGTGCTTTCAGCCAGGGACGCTACATTTCCCTGATGGCACACTGGGTGAATGTTGTGGAGGCCGGGAGCGAGTCGTACCCTGGGAGGGCACAGGTGCTACCGACGCCAAGGATTCCATCAGGGTTTCCGCCACCACCTACGTTAGAGGCTCCAACCCCCACTTCTCCTCCTCTGATTCCTCCTCCACTTCCACCCCAGAATTATCCTCTTGCAGCACCAGTCAGCCATCAGTCAGTAGCTGAAGGCAGTGTAGCACTGCAGTGGGGAAGCGGCAACAGGCCGTGCTTAAACTGATCTGCTTAGGCGACAAACAGCGCACCGCCGCAGAGCTGTGGCAAAGGGTAAGAGACCAGACTGAGCTTTGGCTCTCGCCACTCAACCTAGAACCAGGCATGGTTGTGTCTGATAATGGCCGTAACTTGGCGGCGGCTTTGGAGATCGGCAAGCTCACAGACATCCCATGCTTAGCCCAAGTCTTCAACTTAGTGGTTCAGCGGTTTCTGAAAACCTACCCCAATTTTCCTGAGCTACTTATGATGGTGCGCCACGTGTGTGCACATTTCTACAAGTTATCGACAGCTTCCGCCGGTCTGTCATCGCTGCAGCAGCGTTTACAATTGCCAGCTCACTGACTGTTGTGTGACATGAGCACGCGCTGGATCTCGACGTTCCACATGTTGGCCAGGCTTTGTGAGCAGCAGAGGGCAGTAGTAGAATACCAGCTGCAACATGGTTGTCACCTTTCTAGCCAGATTCCGCTCTTCATAAGTGAGGAGTGGGCATGGATGTCTGACCTCTGTGAGGTTTTAAGAAACTTTGAGAAATCAACACAGATGGTGAGTGGTGATAACGCTATTATCAGCGTCACCATTCCACTTCTGTGTCTACTCAAACGCTCGCTGCTCACAATTAAGGCCGACGCTTTGCATATGGAAGAGGTGGAAATGGGGGAAGATATTACACAGGGTGATAGCCAGACCACCCTCAGTTCGTCTTCTGAGCGCAAATTGGATGATGATAAGGAGGAAGAGGAGGAGCAGGAGATGGTTGCCTCCGCTACATAGGGTAGTACCCACTGAAGTTTAATTCCATCTGTTCAGCATCGATGGGCATAAGAGGAGGAAGAGGATGAGGAGATTGAGAGTCATCCTCCTGATGACGTCAGCAAATTCTTCCTTTTCTCGTCCTCTTCCTCCTCCTCTTCCATCATATCAACATGCTTATTAGTCTACCCTCGCTCCTAATGTTTTAGAGGGTCAGTTCACCTGCAGGCCCTCGCATATAATGTTTTAGAGGGTCAGCTCAACAGCAGGCTCTCACCTACAATCTTTTACAGGGTCAGCTCACCTGAAGATCCTCGTATATAATGTTTTAGAGGGTTAGCTCACCAGCAGGCCCTCACCTACAATCTTTAGAGGGCCAGTTCACCTGTAGGCCCTTGCATATAATGTTTTAGAGGGTCATCTCACCAGCAGGCCCTCACCTACAATCTTTTAGAGGGTCAGCTCACCTGCAGGCCCTCAACCATAATGTTTTACAGGGTCAGCTAACCAGCAGGCCCTCACCTACAATCTTTTAGAGAGTCAGCTCACCTGCAGGCCCTCGCATATAATGTTTTAGAGGGTCAGCTCACCAGAAGGCCCTCACCTACAATCTTTATAGGGCCAGCTCACCTGCAGGCCCTCACATGTAATGTTTTAGAAGGTTAACTCACCAGCAGGCCCTCACCTACATTCTTTTAGAGGGTCAGCTCACCTGCAGGACCGCGCATATAATGTTTTTGAGGGTCAGTTCACCATTAGACCCTCAACCATAATGTTTTTCAGGGTCAGCTCACCAGCAAGCCCTCACCTACAATCTGTTATAGAGTCAGTTCACCTGCAGGCCCTCGCATATAATGTTTTAGAGGGTCAATTCACCAGCAGGCCCTCACCTACAACCTTTTAAAGGGTCAGCTCACCTGCAGGCCCTCGCATATAATGTTTTTGAGGGTCAGCTCACCAGCAGGCCCTCGCCCATAATGTTTTACAGGGTCAGCTCACCAGCAGGCCCTCGCCCATAATTTTTTCAATGGTTAGAAAAGCAGCAGGCACTCGCTCATAATTTTTTCAATGTTTAGCTCAGCAGCAGGCACTCGACCAAATTTTTTTCCATGCTCAGACCAGCAGCAGGCCATCGCCCGTAATGTTTGAGAAGGTTACCAGCAGGCCCTTGCTCCTAATGTTTTTGAGGGTCACCAGCAGGCCACCAATCATAATTTTTCAAGTGTGTCTGGTGCCCTCCTTTATGTGTAATAAAGGATGTATTGGAGTGGTGGTTCCTTGTAATTTTGGCAGCCCTTTCACTTAGTGCATAGGCTTTATGAGTGTAGGAGTCCCAATACCTGAACAATTGTACCACAATGTGAATGAGGCCTTCCTTTATGTGATATACAGGTTGCATCGGAGTGCCTCTTCCTTGTAACTTTTGGCAGCACTTGCACTTTATAATTAAGTAAATATACAGGAAAGAATGTTTCCTCTTTTATCTTTGGTTTTGTGCGTATTATTGTCAGTCTGTAAAAGTGGCGTACTACTCGGACAACATCGTTCCCTGGGTCCTGGGAGTCCAAGATGCATCCAGACATCCTCCCCATGCTGTTCCTGAACCATTTCGGTGTTGTTTCCATCAATTTATTACCTTTTCCTATGAACCAGACACCCTCCCCTATTCAGAGCAGAGGGTGCCTGGTTTAATGCTCGGGTTCTCCCATTGACTTCTATAGTGCTCGGGTGCTCAGTAGAGCACCCAAGCATCCCGAGGTGTTCAACCCGAGCACCCGAACACCCAAGCACAATGGTGCTCGATCAACACTAATAACTATTTAACATTATGTTGAAATATTAAGGAAAAAGTCTGGTACCGTGTTTTCAAATCATTCTTAAGATCTTTGATATGTTGTTCTGTTATTTTTCAAATGTCCAATCATTCCCCCATGTCTCTGTTCTTATTGTATATATATTGCTGTTTTTTCATATATTCTTGTAGTATGCCTGATGAAGGGACTGGTGATGTCTTGAAAGCTCTCTATGTAACATCATTACTTTTATTTTTTGTTAGCCATTAAAAGGTATCAAACCTGCAATACTCTTACTTTGTTTCTCTTAATGAGAGCACTAAACTAGTTAAAATATTACTAACATTTAATTTTTGTACTTATGTCAAGCCTTTGTTATATTGCAGTGTAAACTGATGGCAAATTTGCAGACAAATGTAATGATGACATTTAGAGTCATATAAATAGGTGGTTGGCTCACACCTAGTGGCTATGACAGGTGCTGCTAACTCAACTTGGGTGCCCGACCCAAAAGATAGTAAAAAATAGAAGAAAAAAGGGAGTGAGCACTCACAACACTCGGACCATAGGATATCAGGATCAATTTGATATTTATTGGGAGCTATTTAGATCCAATAAAACAATATCATACACATAAAACTATACACTAAAAAAATAAAAATAATTGGTACCAATGTGTAAAATATATACTGATAAGGGGTGGAAAACTCAGTGTTAATGCCACAATCCTTTAGACAGTTGGTGTTACAGATGATCTTATATGTAACACTTATTGAATTTGCAAAGTCCACTTCTGGTACTTATGGTACCACAAACCAAATCAAAGTGTCCAAAAAAATGAAAAGACCACCTTTAGTACTTGTGTTACCGCAAACCGCTTTCAAATAACAATGTCCAAAAGGTACCCTCAGCGGGTCACTTCCAAATGGTATATGCAGACACAATGTATTTGTAGCATTAGAAGTCCCTCCGTAGTTGTTTGCAGCTATCAGTAGGGCCGCTCAAAGCAGTCGATTAAAGCCACTTCGTGTTCAAATCGGTAATACAGGTTCCTACCTAGTTCCTGGTGTCAACTGCCGCTGTCGCGTCTCAGAATCCTCCACGAGAGGCGAGCTGCGCCGGCTGCTTCGGCGTCTCGCATCAACCGTCTCGCACTGATGACGTCACACTATCGCAGGACTAAGCAGGCAGGGATAGTACCTTATTCGTAGCTATATGTTGAAGCGGTCCTTGTAGCTGAAAATATTTTTCTCCTTTCTGATTATTATCGCATGGCCATGCAATGGAGATCTAGTAGATTAGGTGGGCACTTTTCTTCCTATCACCAGATGCGTTTTGGGGCGTCTACACCCCTTCCTCAGTGGTTAAAGGTTTAACCACTGAGGAAGGGGTGTAGACGCCCCGAAACGCGTCTGGTGATAGGAAGAAAAGCGCCCACCTAATCTTTTCGATCTCCATTGCATGGCCATGCAATAATAATCAGAAAGGAGAAAAATATTTTCAGCTACAAGGACCGCTTCAACATATAGCTACGGACGCTACGAATAAGGTACTATCAATGCCTGCTTAATGCCTGCTTGATGCGAGACGCCGAAGCAGCCGGCGCAGCTCGCCTCTCGTGGAGGATTCTGAGACGTGACAGCGGCAGTTGACACCAGGAACCAGGTACGAACCTGTATTACCGATTTGAACACGAAGTGGCTTTAATCGACTGCTTTGAGCGGCCCTACTGATAGCTGCAAACAACTACGGAGGGACTTCTAATGCTACAAATACATTGTGTCTGCATATACCATTTGGAAGTGACCCGTTGAGGGTACCTTTTGGACATTGTTATTTGAAAAGCGGTTTGCGGTAACACAAGTACTAAAGGTGGTCTTTTCATTTTTTTGGACACTTTGATTTGGTTTGTGGTACCATAAGTACCAGAAGTGGACTTTGCAAATTCAATAAGTGTTACATATAAGATCATCTGTAACACCAACTGTCTAAAGGATTGTGGCATTAACACTGAGTTTTCCACCCCCTATCAGTATATATTTTACACATTGGTACCAATTATTTTTATTTTTTTAGTGTATAATTTTATGTGTATGATATTGTTTTATTGGATCTAAATAGCTCCCAATAAATATCAAATTGATCCTGATATCCTATGGTCCGAGTGTTGTGAGTGCTCACTCCCTTTTTTCTTCTACATTTAGAGTCATGCCATACTTTGTAACTGGTAAAAAAAAAAGATGTTATTCTATTTGTCAGAATATAAATTGTAATAATATCTCTGAATATTCTGAAACAGAAACAAGTTGTCTTCAGCACTAGATAATGCAACATGCCACTATGTTATGCATTGAAGCACAATCCATGCAGGTGACAAGGCAGAAACATTTTTAGAAAAGCCACTTCTTTTATTTAAAGACATAAAGTTCAGAAGACAGTCAGCAGTTACTGAACCCGCGACTTTAACCCCAACAAAAACAGTCAACATAATAAATTCTCAAAAGACGATAAACAACTTAATGGGGGGAATTCATCATAGAGCAGCATGTTACTCCAATCTATGATATCCCCTGAACTGCCAGAAGATGCGCCTAATTTCTGAAAAGGTGAACGCCTCATCATACTGTAAATTAGGTGCATCCTCCAACAGTCCATGCACCTAGACTGGAATCTACGAGCTCCGAATTTTTCAGGAAACTGGCAAGGGCAGCATAGAAACACAATTTGTGCCTAGATTTATGAGCAATGGAATTATAAAAGTTGCAAACACAAGGTTTTCATGCCAGTTGGCAAGCCTGGGGGAATTGTAAATTTACCCTGTTATGTTGTCAAATATATGTTAAAAACCTGTAGCAGGGAATAATTGGACCAGATTTACCATTGATCCTGTGTCTCTACTTTGTCTACAATTTTGACACAGTTTAGAACAACATTTTATAATGTATAATTGTCACTAAATGTGTGCTGTGCACCAGTTTAATTCCCAGTTGTCAAGAGACCAATATATTCCACAGTAGCAAAATCAAACGTACTCCAGGCTTGATGCAATGAATTCAATATGCAATAATTAGTAAATCACCCGATGGTTACTCAACCTACATCTTCAGGACTGGCTCTGCACTTGAGATCCAGAACTGCCAAGCATTCATCCAGAGGCATAGCCCACATCCACTTACATTTCTGTGTTGCTTGATGAAAAACCAGACAGTATGCTCAAAACTTTTTTGTTTTTGGCACAAACTGATGCATCTCATGTGTAAGTTCACATGAAAGAAGTAATTCTCAGCCCATCCTGTCTACTCCTCAACTTTAGGCAATCTTGTCCAGTTGTCAGTGACTATGTTGCACGGAGAACTGTCCTTGTAACCTTAACATTCTTTATTTGGCATCCATATAAAAACAGATAAAATCATGTTGCATACTGCTGACGCATTTCTGGACTAGCATGGCCTTTAATCATAGCAAGCAACTATATAAAATACAGCAAAATATATAACCCAGCCTAATGGAAGGAAGCTAGTTTGCACTTGGTATGATGTATAAGTCACCTGTGTGATTCAAATAGAATTATATCTTGTGTTTTAGACATTTTTTTTCATTACGCATGGCTAAGTCAGAAAGGAAGAATAGACCAAAATGCTACTTTTTAAACTAAAATACACCAAAATTTCTGTTGTAAATTTTTTTTAAAAGTTTCTTTAAACTTAACTTTTAGGTAGACAATATATAGATGAGACAGATTGATTAGATATCCTTAGCCATGTTAATTCTGGTGCATTTTTCAGCTCTATTTCAGCACAGTTTAAAACTGCAGAAAAACTTTTCTTAGCAAAAGCTTTCCAGCAGTAGACTGTGCAGATTCTTTAATTCTGCAATAACGAATAAACAATGAATGCAAGATATTGTAGTAATCATCACAGGTTCATTCATGTACGGTATGTCAAATATCGATGCATCAAACTGTGAAAATTAGAACTTTGACTTTTGAAATTTACTTATTTTAAGTTCTGAGGTCTGATTTGAGGTCTTACATGGGGGTCTGATCTGAGGCCTGATATGGGGGTCTAATCTGAAGTCTGATGAAAAATATTTTTTTCTTATTTTCCTCGGTGTGTCTCATAATCAAGTGCATCTTATAAATCGAAAAATATGACATATTTTTCTTGTGACTCGGAAAATATATGGGGTGTATTAATAGGAAAGATATGTACATCCTATTAGCCGTTCTGCTGTGAATTGTGATTGTTACATTTTTTCTCAGGGGGGTTATTAATCGGAAAAAATAATATTTCTTAATTGCCGTTCTGTTGTGAAGTTACATTGTACTACAGCCATTTACGTGGTGTATTAAAAGGAAATATACGCACATCCTATTAGCCTTTCTGCGGTGAATTGTGATTGTTGTATTTCTTTTTTTGGGGTGTATTAATAGGAAAAAGAATACATCCTAATTGTCGTTCTGCAATGAAGTTACATTGTACTACAGCCATTTACAGGGTGTATTGAAAGAAAAAAAACTTACGTCCTATTAGCCGTTCTGCAGTGAATTGTGAATAGAGATGGCCTTGCAGTTCGCCCGGCAGTCGTTTCGCTGCAATTTTTGCTAGTTCGCGATTCGACGAACAATGGCAATGTTCGCATGCGCCATATTCTTTTGCATTGCGCTGAACTTTGACCCATGACACATCCATCAGGGTGGGACAGGACAGCCAATTGAGATGTTTCAGCACATGGACACCCCCCCACCCTATAACAGAACCCGATCTGGCAGCCATTTTACATTCTGTGTTTTGCCAGTGTAGGTAGAGGTTGCTTTGTAGAGCAGGAACAGATGGTTAGGGACAGCAGACGCTAGCTAATAGGGCTACAAAAGTCCTTTTAAGGACTGGAATAGGTGTGCTATCGATAGGTGTGATATACTGAGGTGTGTGATATACTTATAATATACTTTCTAACATAGAAAGTATATTATCGTGCATTTGTATTGTGCAGCAGTTGTGTGCGGTTCTGCTGTGATACCACAGCTATTTAGAGGGACAAACGCTATTGGAATAACTAATTGCAACTGGTGTGATATACCTGTTGCCCCCCAAAAAATGATTGAGGGGTGTGATATACCTATAATATACTTTATGTATTGTGCAGCAGTTGTGTGCGGTTCTGCTGCAATACCGTAGGTATATAGAGGGACAAGCATTATTGGAACAACTATTTGCAACGGTGTGATATACCTGTTGCCCCAAAAAAACTGATTGAGGGGTGCGATATATCTGCTTCCGCAAAATACTGAATAAGGGGTTTGATATACCTGCTTCCACAAAATACTGATTGAGGGGTGCGATATACCTGCTTCCACCAAATATTGATTCAGGTGTTCTATATACCTGTTTCCACAAAATACTGATTGAGTGGTGCGATATACCTGCTTCTACAAAATACTGATTAAAGGGTTCTATATACCTGCTTCCACAAAATATTGATTGAGGGGTGCGATATACCTGCTTCCACCAAATATTAATTGAGGTCTGCAATACACCAGTTTCCACAAAATATTGATTGAGTGGTGCGATATACCTGCTTCCACAAAATACTGATTGAGGGGTTTGAAATACCTGCTTCCACAAAATACTGATTGAGGGATACAATATATTTGCTTCCACCAAATATTGATTCAGGTGTTCTATATACCTGTTTCCACAAAATACTGATTGAGGGGTGCGATATATCTGCTTCTACAAAATATTGATTAAGGGGCTCTATATACCTGCTTCCACAAAATACTGATTGACGGGTGCAATATACCGGCTTCCACCAAATACTGATTGAGGCCTGCGATATACCTGCTTCCACAAATACTGCTGCCATCTGCAGCCTGTGCTGTTAACGCATAAGTCGCGGTAAGCCCAACACTCACCTAGGGACGACCGCCTTAAGAAGGCACCTGGCCTCCCATCACCGAGTCCAGTGGGAGCAAAAGCCGTCAGAACCCACAAAGCCACACTGCCGGTGCTCCATGTCCTGCCTCTTCTCCTTCTACTCTCTCATCCCATTTGTCCTCCACTCCACCTTCCACTGTGCCGTCGCGTTCATTTGGCACAAGGCAGGCTTCCCAGGCCCAAATGTTCGAGCATAAAAACATGATGACCCTGGATAATCCTCTTGCCCAAAGGCTGACCGCTGGCTTGTTGGAACTGCTAGCCCGCCAACTACTGCCATATAAATTGGTGGACTCTGAGGCCTTTAGAAAATTTGTGGCCATAGGCACTCCGCAATGTAAGGTTCCCAGAAGGAAATATTTTTCCCAGAAGGGCATCCCTAAACTATATGGCGACGTTCAGTGGCAAGTTAAAATATCTCTGGCACACAGTGTTGGTGCCAAGATACATCTGACCACAGACACATGGTCTAGCAAACACGGGCAGGGAAGGTACATAACTTTTACTGCCCACTGGGTGAACCTTCTGACGGACATCAAGCATGTAATCCAGGGCACCCATGTGGATTTAGTGTTACCGCCACGTATTGCATGCAGGCCTGCCTCTTCGTCTCCTACTCCATTCTCCGTCTCCTCCTCGGCTGACTCCTCCTTTTCCACGGCTACCGCCTCTTCCGCTGCACCCCCCAAGCTCCCAAGAACCTATTTGACATGCCAGTTGAGACGTTGCCATGCTGTGCTGTGACTGTTGTGCCTGAAAGCCAAGAGCCACACCAGTCCTGACCGCTTTCAGCTCTGGGGTCACAGGCCAGTCAGTGGCTAACCCCGCTCAATTTGACAGTTGGTAAAGTGGTGTGCGACAACGGTGCCAATCTGCTGAGCGCGCTGAAACAGGGCAAAATGACACACATTACGTGCATGGCACATGTCCTGAACTTAGTCGTGCAGCGATTCGTTGCCAAATACCCCGGGGTCCAGGACGTCTTGCAGCAGGCCAGGAAAATCTCTGGCCATTTTAGAAGATCTTGCACAGCCATGGCTCGCCTTGCTGACGTTCAGTGGGGACACCACCTGCCCGTGAGACGTCTGATTTGTGACAGCCCGATGCACTGGAACTCAACCTTGTATATGCTTGATAGGCTGCACCAGCAGCAACGTGCCATTAACGACTACCTGTACGAACTCTGCAGCAGAACAGGTTATGGGGAGCTTGGTTTCTTTTCACCGCGCCAGTGGCTGCTCATGCACGACGCATGCAGACTTCTGCGTCCATTTGATGAGATCGCAAAACTGGTCAGTCGCAGCCAGGGCTCCATCAGTGACATCCTACCTTACGCCTTCTTTCTTGAGCGTGCATTGCATCGTGTCATTGATCAAGCCGTCGAGGAGCAGGAGCTGGAAGATGAGGAAGTCGCAATGCTGAATGATTTCCCAGGGGGGGCTACTCATCTGAGACAAGTCAGCAGGAGTCTAAAGAGGAGTCAGAGGAGGATGGTGGCTCGGGGGGGGGGGAGGAGGAGGAGCAAGAAGAGCAGGCTTTGAGGGGGATTTTATACTTTTCGGGATCCCAGGTGTCGTCCATGGCTGGGTGGAGGAGACCGAGGACGATATTCTCCAGGGCGATGAGCAGGAGCCAGGGTGCTCCACAGCTTCCAATTTAGTGAAAATGGCGGCCTTCATGCTCCAGTGTTTGAAGAGGGACCCCTGTATAAAAAGCATAAAGGGCAAGGACCAGTACTGGGTGTCAACGTACTTAGACCCCCGGTACAAAAACACAAAATGGCGGACATGTTACCAGCATTACAGCGGGCTGGCAAAATGCAGCATTTTCAGGTCTTGCTGCAAGAGATGCTGCATTCTACTGTTGCGGGTGCTGGCAGAGTAATTTCCACACAGAGCAAAACAGGTGCGGGTACCAATCCTACCGCGCCTACAAGAAGAGGGTGATTTAAAGATGTGTTGGTCACTTCGGATATGAGAACATTCTTGCAGCCAAACCATCAACAGCCGCCCTCCGGATCCAGCCTCAGGGAACGCATAGACCGACAGGTGTCCGACTACGGGTGCAGGTTTGAACTGTGGCCAGAGCTGGCACAATTTGCCATGGAACTCTTGGCTTGCCATTCATCAAGTGTCCTGTCCGAAAGGACAGTAAAATTTTAATCCAGTGACTGCCTAATTTACCTTCAGACACATAATCACTAGTTCTTTTCTGTCAGGTGAATGCCTAATTTTTGGGGCCTATACTCTACTGGCCTACAGTAAAATTGTTATTCACTGAACGCCTAATGTATTTCCAGCCACATAATCACTTGTTCTTTTATTTCCGGTGAATGCCTAATGTTTGGGGTCTATACTCCACTGGCCTGTAGTAAAATTGTTATCCACTGACCGTCTAATATACCTCCAGCCACATAATCACTTGTTCTTTTCTGTCCAGTGAATGCATGATTTTTGGGGCCTGTACTCCACTGGCCTGCAGTAAAATTGTTATACACTGACCGTCTAATATACCTCCAGTCACATATTGTCACGACCGCTACCCCAGCAGCAGTCGTGTCCTAAGCTGGCACCTGTCTGCCCTGATACCCTAGACGGGGTGTGAACCCGTGCGGCGAGCAGGATGCCTAAACCCTCAGTCACCCTAAAGCCTAGAGTGGGGAAAGGCCGATGGGAGCACTAGTCACCATCACTCATGTCTAGGAGAACAGCAGGGGAAGATAGCAACAAACAAACTATAACAGAGATAGACTTATCCAGTCACGAGCAGAGAAGGCGATCCCAATCACGACAGTCCACGCCGGACAAGAGCTCCACAGCAACACCATCAAACGATCTCCTTCAAAGGTCAGAATAAAACTGGAAGTAAGGACTATATCTGGCAATGACTGCAAGTGAAAGTGAAACTAATATAGTAGCTGGGAGTGGCAGACAGGACTCACCTGAGAAGGATGCCTACAAACTCCCAGTCAGGACAAAAAGGTTCACAAGGCAAAACCCAGATGACATACACTGAACCACGGAGCAAACTCACAAGCTATCGCGAGTAGCAAGTCGCTGCGACCTTCTCCTCCCAGACCTGTCTGGATCAGTCACAGTCGTGACACCAATCACTTATTCTTTTCTGTCCAGTGAATGCATGAATTTGGGGCCTGTACTCCACTGGCCTACAGTCTAATATACCTCCAGCCACATAATCACTTGTTCTTTTCTGTCAGGTGAATGCATATTTTTGGGGGCCTGTACTCCACTGGCCTACAGTAAAATTGTTATCCACTGACCGTCTAATATACCTCCAGCCACATAATCACTTGTTCTTTTCTGTCAGGTGAATGCCAAATCTTTGGGGCCTATACTGCACTGGCCTACAGTAAAATTGTTATCCACTGACCGCCTAATATACCTCCAGCCACATAATCCCTTGTTCTTTTCTGTCAGGTGAACCGTCCCGGAAGATGTTCGTCCATCACTAATGGTGATTGTTATTTTTTTTTTTTGGGGGGGAGGTTTATTAATAGTAAAAGAATACATCTTAAATGCCATTTTGCTGTGAAGTTACATTGTACTATAGTTATTTACGGGGTGTTTTAATATGAAATATACCTCCGGTCTTGTTGTCGTTCTGCGGTGAATTTTGATAGTTTTTTTTGGGGTGTGTGTATTAATAGGAAAAGAAGAGGAAAAAATATTACATAATTGCCGTTCAACGGTGAAGTTACATTGTACTACAGCCATTTACAGGGTGTATTAATACGAAAGATATGGGAATATTTATTTAATGAGCCATATAAATCATTTTCATTAAGAAAACATGAAACTATAATAGGAAATATATAACTTACAAAGTAGTATGTGATGCATGATACTGTCTCTGTTATTACCAATAAATTTAATTGCTACTTTCTAAAGGAACAAAGAGAACAATTAGTGCCTGCTGCATAAATAGCTGAATATAACATAAAGTAAAATTAGTGCCCCCTTGTCTTCTGAGGGGATGTTACTTGTAACATATAGATTACTTATGTCCCACCTTAAGCAACAATTCTCAGGACTAAATAAATATAATTATTTTAATATTTCCACTTAACTATGACCTGCCATTACCCTTATTAGTAGAGAAAAATAAAAAATTTGATTCAGCAACTTTGCCGAACTTCATCAAGAAATTTGATTTGTGACTAATTACTTCATCACAAATCGCTTTTCATTGTATGGACCGGGGTGCAATCACGAGGAAGGACGATCGCGCTGAGGCCACCTTATTTAACCCCTCATATGCCGCATTCAACGCTGAATGCGGCATCTAAAACTTACATTGGTAATCACGCTGGCCGTGCACGGTGACATAATCAGTGATGAGTATGAGTATAATTTATTAGATTTTTTTTCAGCTACAATTTTAGGAAAAAATTATTTATTACCACAAAGCATAAGGAAATTTGGCTTCGTGGTGAATCAAATTTTTCCTGAAATTCAGATCAAGGTCAACTTATGATACTTCGGTTTGATCAACACTACCTCTATTTTGTTGCTCTTTGTGCTTTTTACAGCTCCGTGACATTCTTTTTATGAACTCGGAGCCCAGAACTGGACTGCATATTCCAGATGGTCCAAATTTACTAATGTGTCTGCATCTAAAATCTGTCTAAAAAGTGGAGCAAATTGGTGCATGTTTAGCACAATTGTATGCAACTAGGATAGAATTTTTTCCAACTTACTTGAAAAGAGAGTGAAGCTTATCGGAAAGAGATGCGACTTCATTGTAAAGAGTGCATGGTCAAGATATGCAATTACGCATCAAAATTGTACCACAATTCTGGCAGAAATATTCTGTATCAAAGTAAGCCAACCAATAGTTGGTATACAGTTAGACAAATGTGTCTATTCCTGCACCAGATTTATCATCCATTTGTGATAAATCTGCAGATCTTGACAGCCTACCTTTATGATGAAACTTAAACTCATCTTTAGAGCTGACTGGAGTATGGTCAGAAACTGAAGATCTGGAGCAATGGTTCAGCACCAACAGTTTGAGAAAAGAAATGTGGAAGGAATATATTTGGAATACAAAGAAGGAGGACGGCATCATTTGTGACAGGGTTGATCTTCAAAATGACCTAAGAATTAGGGTGAAAATTTATAGGAGGTTACCTGTACGTAACTGGATATTTCCGGAGAATAGCCAGACTTTGTCTTCTAGACAGAAGTGCAGTGGTGACCTAGGTCTCTGGTCTGGACATCAGGACAATGCAAGGTGTATGCCAAGGAGAAGGCCTGCTTTAGAGAATGAAGCTTTGTCCTCAGTTGTCCATTCTGGTGCTCACCTCCTATTTGGTAATAACAGAGATAGGAAGTTGAAAACATGGAAACGTGTGGGATAAATTGATGATAATAATTAAGGAAGCCTAAGAATCTCTGGATGTTCTTTGAGCCCTGAGGATAGGGCCAGTCTAGAATTGCATGCAGACCCTGCAGACTCTGGTCAGAGATTACATACTGTAGTCCAGAAAGACTGGAGATGTTTTTTTTCCAAATACACTTCTCAAACATCCTTCCAAGTATGGTGAGCGATTAAAAAACATGTCCTACCAGGAGGACATGTCTGAGCCCGAGCACCGCGCCAAGGTTTCTCAAGTAGCTTGGGTCCTAACCATCACCTACCTAAGAAATACGGGGAATACCAGGGGCCAGTGGGCGAATTACAGAAGTGTGAGGACCGACTCACAGACAACTCACCAGTTAACTCCAGCATCTACCATGCTAGCAATGGGAGGAGAGAGGAGTCTGCGAGTCCCACTCAAGACTGGCTGGTATGGCCCAGGCTTCATAGGTGCACCTAAATGTAGCCTGTGGATGGAAAACAGGCACATTTAAATTGGAGTTTATACACCTCCATATACAAGCAAACTAACAAGAACAGCAAGGTGTTAAACAGACAGAAAGTGCTCAAACCCATATGCAGTTGTGCATGTACAGTCAGGTCCATAAATATTGGGACATCGACACAATTCTAACATTTTTGCCTCTATACACCACCACAATGGATTTGAAATAAAACGAACAAGATGTGCTTTAACTGCAGACTGACAGCTTTATTTGAGGGCATTTACATCCAAATCAGGTGAACGATGTAGGAATTACAACAGTTTGCATATGTGCCTCCCACTTGTTAAGGAACCAAAAGTAATGGGACAGAATAATAATCATAAATCAAACTTTCACTTTTTAATACTTGGTTGCAAATCCTTTGCAGTCAATTACAGCCTGAAGTCTGGAACGCATAGACATCATCAGACGCTGGGTTTCATCCCTGGTGATGCTCTGCCAGGCCTCTACTGCAACTGTCTTCAGTCCCTGCTTGTTCTTAGGGCATTTTCCCTTCAGTTTTGTTTTCAGCAAGTGAAATGCATGCTCAATCGGGTTCAGGTCAGGTGATTGACTTGGCCATTGCATAACATTCCACTTCTTTCCCTTAAAAAACTCTTTGGTTGCTTTTGCAGTATGCTTTGGGTCATTGTCCATCTGCACTGTGAAGCGCCGTCCAATGAGTTCTGAAGCATTTGGCTGAATATGAACAGATAATATTGCCGGAAACACTTCAGAATTCATCCTGCTGCTTTTGTTAGCAGTCATATCATCAATAAATACAAGAGAACCAGTTCCATTGGGAGCCATACATGCCCACGCCATGACACTACCACCACCATGCTTCATTGATGAGGTGGTATGCTTAGGATCATGAGCAGTCCCTTTCATTCTCCATACTCTTCTCTTCCCATCACTCTGGTACAAGTTGATCTTGGTCTTATCTGTCCATAGGATGTTGTTCCAGAACTGTGAAGGCTTTTTTAGATGTCGTTTGGCAAACTGTAATCTGGCCTTCCTGTTTTTGAGGCTCACCAATGGTTTACATCTTGTGGTGAACCCTCTGTATTCACTCTGGTGAAGTCTTCTCTTGATTGTTGACTTTGACACACATACACCTACCTCCTGCAGAGTGTTCTTAATCTGGCCAACTGTTGTGAAGGGTGTTTTCTTCACCAGGGAAAGAATTCTTCGGTCATCCACCACAGTTGTTTCCCGTGGTCTTCCGGGTCTTTTGGTGTTGTTGAGCTCACCGGTGCGTTCCTTCTTTTTAAGAATGTTCCAAACAGTTGTTTTGGCCACGCCTAATGTTTTTGCTATCTCTCTGATGGGTTTGTTTGGTTTTTTCAGCCTAATGATGGCTTGATTCACTGATAGTGACAGCTCTTTGGATCTAATCTTGAGAGTTGACAGCAACAGATTCTAAATGCAAATAGCACACTTAAAATGAACTCTGGACCTTTTATCTGCTCATTGTAATTGGGATAATGAGGGAATAACACACACCTAGCCATGGAACAGCTGAGAAGCCAATTGTCCCATTACTTTTGGTTCCTTAACAAGTGGGAGGCACATATGCAAACTGTTGTAATTCCTACACCATTCACCTGATTTGGATGTAAATACCCTCAAATTAAAGCTGACAGTCTGCAGTTAAAGCACATCTTGTTCGTTTCATTTCAAATCCATTGTGTCGATGTCCCAATATTTATGGACCTGACTGTATATACAGGGGAGCAAATCCTGCACTTGTGGCCCATTGCTAATGGCGATCCCCAGCAAAAATGCATACAGTGGAGGATGCCCACAGCGGACCACAAGTACCACAAAAGACATCCTACACAAGATAGCAATTATGTGGATGTGATAACCAATATAACAATCTAATAACAACAAGGACAGATGCACTATGCGATCTTCCTAAGCCCTCAAACCGATGTTAAAATTGAGAGATTAGCAAACATGTCCTACCAGGAGGACATGTCTGAGCCCGAGCACCGCGCCAAGCTTTCTCAAGTAGCTCGGGTCCTAACACTCACCTACCTGGCCGTATGGGCAATACCAGGGGCCAGTGGGCGAATTACAGGAGTGTGAGGATCCGACTCACAGACAACTCACCTTGGCGTGCTGAAGGGGTAATAAAAACCTGTAATGAAACAATCTCAGAGCTGCAGACTAAAATATTCCACAAGGAAAGACTGCATAAAAGTTATTAGCCCAACATCACTTTTCTCGACTGACCTGTCTCCACATTGAAAAATATTTTAAATTTGCACCCTGCTAAGGCCAAATACTCTGCTCAATGTAAATATTACGCTCACAGTGAAAGGACTAGATTCAGATTTGCACAGATTTAAGCACAGGAATGCAAAATCCTACATTACAAGGTTAAGAAATAGCAACAGGACTGGCAGAAAAGTTTAAAAACTTTAATAACTGCCTCTATTATATAATTTGCTCTCTAATACTGATGGGGAGGTTGTTTGGATCTATCGCTGTCTAAAGCCCCCTCGATAAAAATATAACTTTTATTAAATCATTAAATAAAAAATGTGACCAAACAAAAAAAAACATATACATAAAAATAGATTAACTACAAAATTACATAATATAGTAATAGGTCACAACACATATAGGAGTGAATGCACAGCTAGTGTAGGTGGGACCTGCTACTGTTTTGTACCTCTTCCTTCTAAGATTTGCTTATTGAATAAGGTTCTGTAGAAGATACTTAATTGGGACCACCTCCTCTGTCCCTACTGTGTCCCTTATGTAGCTATCCCTACCTAGAGGCAGAGCCCCCACCCCACTAGCGGTAAGCCATCAATTGCATTCTTTGGTAACCCTAATCTCTTGTACAATACAAAGTCCCAACACATGTGTTTCCCCAACAAAAAAACAGGTTCATCAGGGGACAAAATGGATAAAAAAACTGTCACGCTCTAGTGTGGGAAGGAAACCCCCACACCAAACATAGGAGGGAAAGGAAAAAGGAAATAAGGCCTAAAAAATAGGGAAGGAAGATGGACACCTCCTAGCGAAAACCCTAATCAAAGCCCTGACTGACTACCAGTATGAACAGACCCCAGAGGTAGGTGAGTTCATACATAGGAATACCTAAACTCCTATCTAACCCTAAAGGACCTTGGTACTAATGACAGGAATGAGACATCTTGTTCCTCCAAAAGGAAAGATTAACGGGAGTCTCCCTAAGGCCGAATATAAAACGACAAAGAAATGCAACACACAGAAAAGCCAAAATACAAAGGAAAAGGTAACACTTAACTTCCAAGAAGCTATGGCAGCACCAGGAACTCCGCCGAGATCCAAACACCAGCTATCCACAGGTCCAACTGAAGCTATAAACTGCACATCATTGTGGGAGAGACAACTATAAATAGGGAAAGTTAAATGACCACAACACCTGGAGGTTAAGGGTGTGGCCAGTACCAGAAACAACACAGATGCCTATTGATCTACAAGGTAAACATGTCAAACCAAACCACGTGTTGCCAGTCTCAAAGATCTCCTGGCACTCACTGTCGCTGGGATGTCCGTATGTGTCGGTACTAGTGATGAGCAGCATGGGCAATATTTAATTTGCAATATTTTGTGAATATTTGGGCGAATATTCGCCATATATTCGCGAATTCGAGAATTCGTTATCTCCAGTCATTATTTTTTTGATTGCGGAAATCGGCAATTGAAAAATTCCCAATAAAAATTTGCATTACGAAAATTTGCAATCAACACTACTCCTAAAGTCAAAGATATTGCAGCCTTCTCATTGGCCCACAAGCTAGAAGCAGGGAGGGATCATGTGTACTGATCTAAAAAAAATCTTGAATATTCAAAATTACGAATAAATAAATATATTTTAAATATTCGCAAATTCTCAAAGTGCCGATATTCACGATAAAAATTTGCAATTCAAATATTTGTGATCAACACTACTCGGTATGTCCATGACAAAAACAAGAAATTAGGGTCACAACAGGATGAAATTGAGGGCTTAGCCACCGAGAAGTGGGGCCGCCCCTATATGGGCAGCTGCTCTGCCTGTAGGTATTAGGTAGTTATAAGGGACACCGCCGGGAGGTAGTTATAAGAGACACTGCCGGGAGAGAAGAGGTGGTGCCGACAGGATATCTTCTACAGAACCTATTGTATCAGCAAATCATTAGTACCAGGTCCCAACTACTCTAGCTGTGCATCCACCCCTATATGTGTGGTGACCGATCACTATATTGGGCAATTTTGCATGTTAATATATTTTTAAGTATGAGGGGTTTTTGATTGTTCTGTTTTTTAATTTAGTGAGTTAATAAAAGTTATATTTTATCAAAGGGGACTTTAGACAGTGATAGATTTCCATACCCTTGAATTGCTAATATCTAATCACAGCGATGGAGGTTGTGTAGAGTAACATTAACAAACTCAGTCTTTCCTTAACTCTATTTTGTCTCAAATCATGCTCTCAACGTTTCTCACTTTGAGATTAATGATGCCATTTCCTCTACTAATGGGACCAGATGGTCTTTTCTGTTTCTACTATTACACCATTAAAGGGCATCTGTCAGCAGAATTGTACCTATGAAACTGGCTGACCTGTTACATGTGCGATTGGTAGCTAGAGGCATCTGTGTTGGTCCCATGTACATATGTGCCCGCATTGCAGAGAAAAATGAAGTTTTAATAGATGCAAATTACCATATAGGAGCAACAGGGGTGCTAACACTACAGCTAAAGGCTTCACTTTCTCTGCAACTGCCTTGCCCTCTCTAATTCAATTGACAGGGTCAGGTGTGATGACATTTTCACTACCTGGCCCTGTCAATCAAAGTGCAGAGGGTTCAGCAGTTGCAGAGAGAGCAGAGCCTCTAGGTGTAAAGGCAACACACCCGTTGCTCCTTTAGGCTGATTTTCATATACTAAGGGGATTATCCAACCCCTATAATGACCCCCCCCCCCCAATTCCCGGGCCCCTCATATAGATTATACTTACCTTGCTCCCCGACACCCTCGTCTCTCCTGATCCCCAAACACCCGCCGTGGGGGTGGGGGCAGCCAATAGCAGGTCACGAGGGGGACAAGCCTCCCTAGCATTGCGAGTGATGCTAGGGAGGCTTGTCCGTACGCTATTGGCTGCTTCCTCGTAGCTTGACGTTTTGATCCACGCAACGGGGAGATGCAGCTGCGGCCGTGCGGAGACCAGGACCGACGCTAGGGAGTGGGATGAGTATAATCTATATTAGGTGCTCGAGCATTGGGGGGTCATGATAAAAGTTGGATAACCCCTTTAAAATATAATTTTTCTCAGCAATGCAGGCAAATATAAATATGGGACCAACACAGATGCCTTCAGCTGCCACACATGCAATAGGTCGGCCAGTTTCATAGGTATAAATCTGCTGACAGATGCCCTTTAAGAGACTTTATTCCCTTATATACATAAGTTACACAATGAAGCTCTTAACCCCTTAGTGACCACCCATACGTGTTTTTACTGACGTAAACAAAGGGGTTTTTAGCTAAACGGCTGGCTTTAATCAATCATTACATGTACTTAAAATGGTGTATTAAAAACTATAACTTGTCCTCCAAAAAATAAGACCTCCTACAAGTACATTTATGAAAAAACAAAAAAGTTCTAGCTCTTGGAATGCAATTTTTTTAAAAATGTGCTTGGTCACTAAGGGGTTAATGGTATACCATTTCATGAACAGCCACTGCCAGCACAAATATTTATAGTTCTTTAGGATGGTAAGGACCTCCCGCTATACCATAGTTACAGACCAATGTCTCTCCAAAATGTAGACGTAACATTTTTACAAAAATTCTACCACTGAGACTTTTTCCACCCAACCAAATCTTGTTCATTCTCCACAGGGAAGGGTAGATACCATATGTTCCAACTTATTTTCTTTATCCAAGATTATTTTACCCCTCTAATTCATCTCAGCGCATGGACAATTTACTAATGCTACTCTACTACTAAAGAATCTCTCCCTATTAAATAAAAAAATTACTAGCAAACTTCAAAGAACTCTCTAACAGTAAGTTTAACATGGGTAAGCTGCAGTTCTTAAACATTTCACTCAAACCTATCACACTTATACAAAAAATAAGTTGCTGTCTCCATTGAATAATAAAAATTAGAATCTTTCTTCTTGGACTAATTCTATGTCTCTTAGCTTGGGAAAAAGAATGTTGTGAAATGTCTTATTTGTTCTACAATTACCTCCAAGCACTTCTGATCCATCTCCTTAACACTTTCTTCCTAACATCTAACAGGATACAAAAAGTGGCCACTGTTAGCGATGGCTGTAATGGGCAAAACTGAGAGCTTCTTTTAGAACAGTTTTTAATGTTTGCTCTTCAATGTGACAACACTGATTATTTAAATGTAGCAAAGAACACAAAACCTAGACCTACTGCAAGTCTTCTTCAATTGATAATAGCATAAAAGCTATTAGAAAGAGTTCCACATTTTTTATATCTTTTATAAATTACTTATGGTACTGTAGGTCTCTCTCAAGCAAACTGCTGCTGATGCAATGTCATGTTTTGCTCATAGTGCTGCATTGATGGTGCCATCAAAGCTTCACCATAGAGTCCTAGCCTTAAAGGCACTGGCCACTCTCTGGCTACTTGTGACCAATTGTGTATGTGAGATGACAACATGGCACTTTCTAACATAGTTGATATTCTGTGCCGTATGCTATATTGTTGGGCACATCTTCTATGCTGTCCGCATAGAGGTTCTGTCCATAAGATGGCCACTGATGCCTGCTGATGGACCAGATACATCACTCAGCCTCCTCTATTCAAACACATAGCTCCTGCACTAAACTTCCAACTGTGCAGATAGCAGTTGCAGTGTATTTGAATGGAGGAAACATCACATGGAGGTGATTTGCCTGATCACACGATCCTCCATCAGCAGCCATTTTATGGACAAATCATCTGTGTGGACAGCAAAATAAAGACTTTGTAAAGGGAGTATGCCTTTTAAAATGTAGAAAATGATGTTGAATGTTAAGGGGAGCATATTAATTACCAATATTTATGTCAATACCAATAATTAATATTCCTAAATAGGCGAGAGTCATCTACTGTGACCCCGCCTATTTATTCTCTTAATATAATATAACATATGCACCCTCGCCTTCCTGCACGCTGCGCTGAAAGCCGACTGCCTGCACCTTACTGTACTATAATAATGGACCAGACACTGTGCCCTTAAATAATAAAATATTTATTGCTCAATAGTCTACTAATACGCTATATCTATATATATTTATACATCAATGGTTATAAATATATATACATATAGACACACACACCACAGTACAGCAATAACACTACAGTAAACACAATACAAACCTAACTACACTAGACAATACACAATTCCCAATTCCACCCCACACACTATCTATACAATACACTTACATACATTCATTAGCAGCAAACCAGCCGCCTGGCT
This sequence comes from Bufo bufo, assembly GCF_905171765.1. NCBI lineage: Eukaryota > Metazoa > Chordata > Amphibia > Anura > Bufonidae > Bufo > Bufo bufo. Next base: position 426,392,707 of record NC_053390.1, read on the forward strand.
ACTCACTGTCCCTACTGGGTAGAAAGGGTAGTACAGGTTCAGGGGGACCAGGATATCAAGGGTAAATACAGCCCAGCAAGGGTATGCTGGGGCTGCACACAGGGAATGCAGGAGAACTGGGGTGCAGGGATTGCAGAGGTTAAGGATATGGGCAGAAAGGGTTAGCAGTGGTAAAAGACCTGCAGGACAGTGCAATAGGGGTTAATGATACTTAGCCAGTGCTCGTCTCTAGGGAGTTACGCTCGTCCCAGGAGAGATCCTCGCATGTCTCCCTCATCCATGGGGCTGCCTGCACTCCACTTCTGTCTCCTCTACCAAGTGTCCCTCTCTTTATCCTCAAATCCCAAGAGTCCTCTCCCCTAGTCCCAAAATGCTGGAAGTAGGGGGATGGAGTTTAGCCATGGGGCAGAGGTGTGGAAACAGGTTCATGATGTCTCTGGTTAGAAAGCCCCCTGACAAACGGTGCCAGAGAGTCTGCAATCTCTTTGTCCTGAGGTGACCAGCAAACGAGACCATCCTACTGTTTAGGGCCTGAACAAAAGAGGACTAGATATTGATCAGCTGTTATCCTACAGGCTATCAGCACAAGTTTTTCTCTAAACATGGGGGATGAACTGTTGATAAGAGTTGATAGGGAAATGAATCTAGGGAATATTTAATACATTTCCCTCTACATATATATACATATCCCACTTGGCCATTCAATGCCAATATATATACACTGCTCAAAAAAATAAAGGGAACACTTAAACAACACAATGCAACTCCAAGTCAATCACACTTCTGTGAAATCAAACTGTCCACTTAGGAAGCAACACTGAGTGACAATCAATTTCACATGCTGTTGTGCAAATGGGATAGACAACAGGTGGAAATTATAGGCAATTAGCAAGACACCCCAATAAAGGAGTGGTTCTGCAGGTGGTGACCTGACAACTTCTCAGTTCCTATGCTTCCTGGCTGATGTTTTGGTCACTTTTGAATGCTGCCGGTGCTTTCACTCTAGTGGTAGCATGAGACGGAGTCTACAACCCACACAAGTGGCTCAGGTAGTGCAGCTTATCCAGGATGGCACATCAATGCGAGCTGTGGCAAGAAGGTTTGCTGTGTCTGTCAGCGTAGTGTCCAGAGCATAGAGGCGCTACCAGGAGACAGGCCAGTACATCAGGAGATGTGGAGGAGGCCGTAGGAGGGCAACAACCCAGCAGCAGGACTGCTACCTCCGCCTTTGTGCAAGGAGGAACAGAAGAAGCACTGCCAGAGCCCTGCAAAATGACCTCCAGCAGGCCACAAATGTGCATGTGTCTGCTCAAACGGTCAGAAACAGACTCCATGAGGGTGATATGAGGGCCCGACGTCCACAGGTGGGGGTTGTGCTTACAGCCCAACACCGTGCAGGACGTTTGGCATTTGCCAGAAAACACCAAGATTGGCAAATTCGCCACTGGCGCCCTGTGCTCTTCACAGATGAAAGCAGCTTCACACTGAGCACATGTGACAGACGTGACAGAGTCTGGAGACGCCGTGGAGAACGTTCTGCTGCCTGCAACATCCTCCAGCATGACCGGTTTGGCATTGGGTCAGTAATGGTGTGGGGTGGCATTTCTTTGGAGGGCCGCACAGCCCTCCATGTGCTCGCCAGAGGTAGCCTGACTGCCATTAGGTACTGAGATGAGCTCCTCAGACCCCTTGTGAGACCATATGCTGGTGCGGTTGGCCCTGGGTTCCTCCTAATGCAAGACAATGCTAGACCTCATGTGGCTAGAGTGTGTCAGCAGTTCCTGCAAGACGAAGGCATTGATGCTATGGACTGGCCCGCCCGTTCCCCAGACCTGAATCCAATTGAGCACATCTGGGACATCACGTCTCGCTCTATCCACCAACGTCACGTTGCACCACAGACTGTCCAGGAGTTGGCAGATGCTTTAGTCCAGGTCTGGGAGGAGATCCCTCAGGAGACCGTCTGCCACCTCATCAGGAGCATGCACAGGCATTGTAGGGAGGTCATACAGGCACGTGGAGGCCACACACACTACTGAGCCTCATTTTGACTTGTTTTAAGGACATTACATCAAAGTTGGATCAGCCTGTAGTGTGTTTTTCCACTTTAATTTTGAAGGTGCCTCCAAATCCAGACCTCCATGGGTTAAAAAATTTGATTTCCATTTTTTTTTTTTGTGTGATTTTGTTGTCAGCACATTCAACTATGTAAAGAACAACGTATTTCAGAAGAATATTTAATTATTCAGATCTAGGATGTGTTATTTTTGTGTTCCCTTTATTTTTTTGAGCAGTGTGTGTATATATATATATCTATATATATATATATATATATACTAGATATATATATATATATATATATATATATATATATATATATATATACACATATGCACAATTATACCACTTCCCTCTACACATATACATATATATATATATATATATATATATATATCCACAGATGCTTGGGGCACATCTATAAACACATACACATACATACATACAAAACCGGGGGTATGAATGGGCAGCAATAAGCCCACATACATACTGTCATGCTGACAAAGTGTATATACATAGACATGTGTGCAAATACATACACACATATCTATATATACACACACACTCGCATATACCTGGGGCATCACATACAGGGGACATACATATGTCCCCACTTGCCATACAGGGCCAATATATACATAGCCATACAGGAAATATATATCCCTATTGGCCATATAAAGGGGCCCATATATATACATATATACACATATCAAAGAAGGGGCAGATACATATATATCCATATACATACGCCCACCTGACTTCCCTCTACATCAAATTTTGCCAAAAATTATATAAGCGCCATACAATCATCTTCCATACACATTGGTCAACAGTATCCAGAAAGTAGACAACCCCTTTTAATGCTACTGTATCTATTATTACTGTGACATTGCGTGACCTTGGCAGGTTAGACAGACGCATTGCACCATTGTAAATGTTCATCCTGCACAGGGCTGGTATCACCAAGGGATGTAAGTGCTCTTAGAAACATATTGCATGTCATACAAAGCATAATTATGCTACTAGGCATTTATTTTTATTTTGAAAGGCATATTGATATTGGATGGCCGCAACAAAATATTTTGTATGTATACTTATGCACTCGTCCAATATCCTTGCACTATATGTAAGACTTCAGTTCGGTCTATGGTTAATAGTTTGCGTTATGCAGTTTGTGAGGAACAGCTATAACATGAATGACTGTACCTGTAGCTATTGAACGTTATGTAGCTTCACTGAGCAGTTGTTCTGTAAATGCATTGATTGCAGACAGAAAAATGAACATATTTCTTACTCTGCCCTGGTCTCTGAGGAGCTCCTTTGAGACACTGATAATAATATCTGCAAGAGCCGTCACTGGAGATTGCTACGAGGATTGGTGGTTCTGTGAAGGCACAATACCTAAAACAACTATCAGTGCATTCAATCACCTATGACTGCAGCTACTTATTATGATGACTATAATTGCATGTCACGTACGGCGTTGTCTCTAAATAAGTATTTAATGGATTTTTGGGTACTGTCAAGCCCACAGTGCTTGCTTTCAATTAAATAGTCCATTTAATTGTGGTTATTTCCAGCGTTAATGTTGTTTTTGTCTCCTGCAGATCATTTACACTGGTTCCATGGTTGTTTACTGGTTAGTAGTTGAGTAACTTGTGTCTACAAATTGTTACATTCTCAGATTTTTACCCTTAAATTAACTTTTTAATCAGAACAAAAGCAAGAGGAGGACGTAAGTCATGCCCTTGAATCATATTCAGAGTAATCATTAATGGTCCTGCTGAATGATATCTCCAGTAACCTCTAGCTCATGCATTACTGGAGTAATGTACATCACTTGATAGATGCTTCCTCAGGGCACAGCAGTGAATGAAAAAGCTTTTGATTCCCTGGTTACATCTCTGCGGTATTACAAAACAGTACTTCACTGGGGACAGATCAGCCCTTGAAGGAAACAAAGCAGAACAGATGTGTTGTAGCCATATGCAGTATTCATGCTCAGGCTTGGGCACCTCTGCTATATTGTTTACTGCACTGAATTATATCATCTAAAAGATAATTATGCGAGTTTGGATCATTTTCATAATTATGCTCAAATGGGTTAAACACCTTTTAAATATTGTGGATAAATCTGTGAAAGGATATAAACTATTTTGTGTGTTTGCTGTTTAGAGACATATTCCAGTCCATCATTTAGTACTAACAAGCACCACTGGGCATTCTGAATCTGCTAACCCCCCTCTTTACTGAGATATCCTGGCATGATATCACAAATGAACTCACTATTCAAACATTTTAAATTACTCACTGGTGGCCATTAACCTATTTTATAAAGTGGTGCTTCAGTGCCAACTAGATATAGGCTGATAAAAGATGTAGTAGAATCATTATATGATCGTCACATATTGCAAGCATTATTCATGTTAAAAGAGTTTTCAGTTTGTAATACTGAAGGATAGGTTTTCAGTATGTGATCGGTTGGCATCCGACTCCTAGCACCCCCGCCGATCAGCTGTCTGAACAGGCCGCGGCCCTCCTTAAAGCTTACCGAGCATAGCACTATCAATTGGATAGCGACTGTGCTTAGTATTGCAGCCCAGCCTCATTCACTTCAACGGGATTGAGCTGCACCTAGACCATGTGACTAATGACCAAAATGTGACTGGCAGAGGAAAAGGCGTTAGCTCTCAGCAGAATGCCAAACAGCTGATTGGAGGGGGTTCTGGAAGTTAGACCCCCACCTATCTGACACTGAGGATAGGTCATCAGCATTAAACACTCGGACAACCCCTGTAACCCCCTAGTGACCAACAACATACCTTTTTACGATGGTCACTAAGTGGCCTTAAGCTATAACAACTTTTTTTTACAGAAGCCTAATCTAGGTGCTGCATGGGTGTTCAGGCTGTCAGAAGTGGGGGTGCCGCTGTCATCTAATTGGTTTAGATGCAGGTAGCTTCTTCTGTCTTTCATTGGCACCCCCTGAATGATATTGTGAGATGCTGATGTATTTGCATGACAGCTTCAGGCCTACTGAAAGCTTCAAGTCAACTTCCATCACCCCCACCTCTCTGGCACAGCCTGATGGCGAATGTCAATATTGCACTGACCATATAATACACTGTATTGCATAGGCAGTACAATGTATTAAATAAGTGATCAAAACATGTTACAGTCCCCTTGTGGGACTAGTAAATGGTTAAAAAAGTTTTATTAAATAAAAATAATCTCCAAGTTAAAAAATACACCTTTTTCAATTGAAAAAAAAGCCTTTCAGTGGAAAAAAATAGCAAAAATAAAATTCCAACCATATATTTGGTATTGCTATATCCTTAACAACCCACACTACACAATTACCATGTAAAAAACAATGCCAGTATTGCTGTTTTTTGCTTATTTGTCATCAAAATAAGGGAATAAAAAGTGACCAAAGAGTGTTAAGTACCCTAAAATACCAATGAAAACTACCAGTCGTCCTGTAAAAATCAAGCCCTCACACAGCTCTGTAGAGTGAAAAATATAAAATTTCTGGGTCTTGGGATACAGAGTTGCAAAAACATTTTTTGAAGTGTTTTTATTGTGCAAAAGCAATAAAATGTAATAAAAACCCCAACAACTATATGTATTTGGTATCAGTGTAAACGTACTGACCCAGACAGTAACATTAACATGTTCTTATGCCAAAAACTGAACACTGTAAAATTTATAATGAAAAAATTCAGTGACAGTATTGTTGTTTTTTCCCATGCCCCCAGAAGGAGTTAATAAAAATTATCCCTCATATGGCTGGATTGATGGAAAAATAAAAAAGTTATAGCTCTTGGAATGCGACAATTAAAAAAATGTAATTGCTTGGTCCCTAAGGGCCAAAACATGCTGGTCACTAAGGGTTAATGGTAAGCGTATGTTTGTCTGAGGCTCTTCTGATATCTTACTTAACAGAGAATTCCCTCTTGCATTGATATTATGGTGTACTAAATTTGTAGTAAAACCTTGTACATGCAACTCACTCAGGTTTACAAGCTGAAGCAAGTCAATAAATCCAATTTCAGTAAAAAAAGAATTCCAAATACCTGTTTGTGTTATAGACAAGAGAGCAGCAAAATTCATTATTATGGGAAACATTTGCAGACGAGCCACTCAAAGGCATGATGAGTAATTGGATGTGGCAGCAGTCTGCGAGCTGCAGGAAATATATTCACATAATAACCCCATTATGATTAGTGACCACACTCTCTACTACACTATAGATGTACTATGTACTATTTTTTTTATTAGTTTTACACACTTATCAAGCGCTGACATATTCTGTAGTGCTTTACAGACATTATTATTGCTTGCTGTCCCCATTGGAGCTCACAATCTAAGTTCCTTATCAGTATGTCTTTGGAGGAAACTAGAGTACATGAAGGAAACCCACACAAGCACAGGGAGAACACACAAACTGCATGCAGATGTTGCCCTTGGTGGGATTCGAACCTAGGACCCCAGCACTACTCGTGCATTTAGTCATTCTTCAAATGAATCGTTATACACCATATGCCTATACATATTTCCATTTACTTAAAGGAACACTTCAAGCAGAACTGATATATTGTGCTATGCCTAATATTGGGTCAGAGGGAAGCACATCATGACACAGGGGCCATGCCCTAAGCTTAACAAAGTTCTGTCCAGAATTCCCTCAAAGAGGTTGTCCAGGATTTTGATTGTGATGGCCTACTCCTTAATATGTACAAAGTTCTAGCTCACATCTGCCCAAGCTATTCCAAGAATCTCTGTGTGCGGATCTTGCTAGACTCCAGCAGGTAACAACCATAGATGAAATAATCCATCATCAGGATGAGCACATACTTCATTATGACTAAGGATGTAAAGTAGTCCAAAACGCGCCAGAGAACCCTTTTGGCATGCTGTCTCCCTTGTTTGTAACGCTGTATATGTCTATAATAAAGGGAACCTTGGATCTTACCCGGATGCTGGATTATTTAATCTATGATTCATGACCAAATATCAAGACCACTATCTGATCAGATGGAGTCCGACATCTTGCACTCTCGCCAGCTGTCTACCTTTAGCTCTGGTGCCCGAAGTCGGCATTGGAACTAAACATCTCTGTCCACTGTATAGTAGATGGAGTTGTTCATTGAGTAATCAGTCAACAATATAACAATTCTGGACAAACCCCTTTAACATTGTGGTTTGACTGGATTGCTAACATCTCTGAGAAAATAAGTTAAGTCACTCCAGAGTCCATGTTTTGTATCATCCTTATTTACATGAGAGTAAAAGGTTATAGATTATATTTTAGCATCAACTTTTTTTAATGATTTTTTTTTTTTTTTCTTATTATTTTTTACTATGAAATGTGCTACGGTATGAACATGCAGTTAAGAACCTCAGAGGAACACATTCAACATCCATAATGGTCATGTTAGGGGCCTATTGGTGTGCCCAAATCGGCCAGGACAAATTTCTATCACGTTCCTACATATTTTGCAATTATGTCCTGGGAGAGAGTATGTGCATGAATAATGAATTGGTAGTTCAGCTACAGTATGTTGTGTTACAAGCATTATCTCCCTAGTTATCTATTAACAGGCTTAAAGGAATTACCTTATGACTAATGTAAAAATAAAAATCAGACATTATCTAGTACATGACAGTCCCTTTCTAACAAAGCTGGAACCAGCCCTGTACGTCACATGGATCCAGACATCTGCCTGCTAGATGTATTTCAAGCTGGCAGCTCAGGGGGGCGTTCACTTTCTAAGGATGAAGGATGGAACTGAGCATGTGTGTCAATCTCAGTGTGCTGGACAGAGAATTTAGAAAAAGAGCAAACAGCAGGTGGCGCTATACAGCTAGATTTTAGCGAATAACTCAGTGGCTATACTACATTTTTAATCACATTCAAATACAAAAGTATTCAGATCCAGGTGCTGGTTAGAAAAATGTAGAGTATTTTTCATAGGAGAACCACTTCATTATATTTTATTAAATCAGTGATGACATTAGACACTACAGACAAAAAAAAACAAAAAACAAATACTACATTGGGGGGGATTTATCAGAACTGGTCTAAAGGAAAATTGGCTTAATAGCCCATATCAACCAGTCAGATTTCAACCAATCAAGAGCTCTGAATTTTGTATACTAATGTATACAAAAGTGAAAAAAATTAGGCAGCACTCCAAAAATGGTGAATAGGTGTTTGACCGTTTTATTCCCTAAGAAGCAACGTTTCAGCCCCGCACAATGAGTCCTTTGTCAAGCAATGAGGTAGTGCCATGTGAGGCTTTAAATACCCATATACATGATTGCAAATCAATCAGTGACAAAATTTACATAATGATGGAGACATAGTAAAAAATATATAATAGAAATAGTAGAAAACAAGACATTGAACAATGAACTTGATAATCAATTCATTAGGAAGTACATGATAACGTGATCATTTGATGTACAACACCGCATGATTACATAAAGGGACTAGCTCTCAAGGGGTAAAACCCCAGCTGTAGGTATTCTTAATAAAAATATCAAAGGCTTAGAGTTCCTGAGAAAGACTCAGTGTTTGGTGTGCAGAGACGCGCACACATTTGGTGCACTATGATGTTGGACCCCTGCCCCAATTGGAGTGCCAAGCGTCAGATGCCTTCGGCCGCACATATGTACGTGTCCTCATTGCTGACTACATCTGGTTACTATTACAGGTGCAGGAGGCAAAGATAGTCAGTATTAGTGGCATCCCTATACATTCCATTATGCAACCATGTGAAGGGGTGCATTTATGTGACACAGCACAAGGTGTAAGGTTGCACTAAAGGAGTAAGGGTAAAAAAGGGGGAGGGGGATTTAAAACAGAGAGCCTCATGGACTTAGTTAGAGGTCAGGGGCCACCTTTCAACATAGTTTGGCACTGATCATGGGAGAGAGTGTACAACCCAGCAATATGCTAGTAAGAAAAACAGACCTAGGGCAGTAGTGGAAACAAATCAGGAACCCTTGGGACAAAGACATAGAATGCAAAGGTTTTTCTGTTCTAGCAGAAAGAACAATCTTCAGTTATGATATGAACATAACATGAAAAAGGCACTTTTTTACATTGTTTCAAAAAAGGCATAAAATAAACAAGGAAATTATATGTAGAATACATGGCAAAAACCAATTGTTTAAAATAGCAGAGTGGACGAGGAGGTCAGACCATGGTACTAGTTCAGGACCCCACATTTAATTAAAAATACCCCATTTGAGTTTGGTATTCAAACCTTATGGCTACAATTTTTTTGGTCTGTAGATCTGTTTGAGCTCTTTTTGTCTTAAAAGAGCTTCTCGGTCTCCACTCCTCTTCACCTTCTCTTCTACCTTCTCTTTGTGCCCAGCTTCTGCAAAGTCTATGGGGACTGGGAGGTCCTTTCTCTTTTGCCTTATGGTGTACCTGTGTTGATATAACATAGTCTTCAGGTCCCATGTAGTCTCTCCAACGTAGAGAAGCTGACATGGGCACTGAAGCAGGTAAATCACATTTGTGCTGTCACAGGTGAGGAAATATTCTCTATCTCATATTGATGGTCTGTCCTAAGGATAAGCTATCAATATCTGTATCCTGAAAATTACTTTAAAGCTAACCTGCCATCTAAACTATGATGATATCAGCAGTATGTCACCTCTGGGATGGCAGTCAGTACTTTTAGAGTACAGTATACACAATAGGAAAGAAACCTGTGAGTCATCACCTGAGGGCCAGGGGAGATCAGGGACAGTAAACCCCATTGGACTTAGCTCCCACGAGTCAGCATAGTGCAGATGGCAGCTTCTCTTTAAGTTAGAGCTGTGTTCAGAGAAAGTTTCAATGACCTTGATATGGCAGCATACTATAACGATAATACGACATGAGGTGGAACATGTCATAAAAACAAAATGAATGAAAACATACTGTAGGTCTACAGAGGTGAAGTATGGGCCCTTAGATTTCTATGGGTTTTAAATTGATGGCTATGTACACCTTCAGAGGCTATTTTTGTTTATTATTGCATTTTACTATTTATTGACTAAAAATCATATTTTCAATTGGCCTTTATTAAAAATATTGAGCTGTTCTGTCAGAAAGGGTTAACTGTTTTTCCAACTGTGTGACTGGTACTTTCACTTTCACTTTGTGCCGGTCATCTAATAAACCGTATCTCTAAATTACTAAGAGGTCATAAACACTAGGATGGACAGTGGTCCGGTTTTAGGCCGGACAGTCCAGCTTTCAGACTCCCTGTCCTCTGTCCGGCGCAGTGCCTGGACAGACACAGGGATGCTCTTTTGAACAGCTCACTCTCAGACAGCAGCACTGTGCTGTCTGAGCATGAGCTGCAGGGAGAAAGTCACCCCCCCTCCCACCCCTGCAGCTGATAGAAGTTGATTTTTACCTTCATTTTTTTCAATCCCAGTCTGCTGTGGAGTGGGAGGGAGCGTGGCTTAGCAGGACCTGGGGGCTGGGTTTTTAAGTCCGTCTTTTGAGGGTGGCCTAAATGGCCACCCTACCTGTCCCTGAACTGTGACCTCCACAGCACTCTGCTCACTTAACAGTGTCATCCACAACGCCCTGCCCCATTAAAGCTGACCTGCAGCAGTGAAGAAAAATAACTGGGTTGTTATGGAAACCTGGTGTAAAACTGAGTGTATGTGGAGACTAAGGACCTGTGAGCTTCTATTGGCTGAGAAGGGACACGTGACAGTGTGTATGGCAGTTGGGATATGAAGAGAAAGACTTGCAGGCTTCTATTGGCTAATTTAGTTCATCTGATGTGCCATATCTGGGGGAATATCTCAGGAACGGTATGTGCTAGAGAGCTGTGACCCACACAAGATTTCTTTCCAGGTAGCAATGGATCTGTATACCAAGTTTTGTTGAAATCGATGGTTGCGTTTTTGAGTGATTGCGGAACATACACAGATACATACATACATACATACATACTGTATATACATCCTTCTTTATATATATAGATATCTCAGCTTTTTCTGAGCTCAGTTTTAGACAGGGGCTGTCTTATTAATGATTGATACCTAGCTATGTATACACACTTATACAGAGGAGGTTGTCAGTCACTGGTCTTTCATCTACTAAGCTCGTAAAAAGCAGAGATTTAAAGAAGTATTACAGTTTTAATGGTTACATTTATTTCTTTAGAGGATAGGAAATCATACAATTTTTCTCGCAGACCTTTATTATAGTTCAAATCAAAATTATTCAAGCTCCATTGGCAATTAGGTTTATTAGCCAACTTTACAAACTTTCATCTGTTTGTAATAAATTAATGAAACAATAACAATTTAATCCCTCAACACAACCAATATAACAAGCGTTTCTCCAAATTCAACAACAAATGACACTTTTAATGATTATAAATTACAGTTTTTTCTGTAATTTTTTTCCTATACAGCTGTATATCAGTCTGCTCAGCACTATAACATACTGCCTGCAGATTTCATGGCATTTCGGGTATCATGTTCTCGTTAAAAAAAAGAGATATGCCAATAGCACCAGTTGTTATAAGTATTGGTATTCTAGTATCTCTATATGCAGTACACTATATTTAAAAATATATGTAGTTTTTGTTCTGTCATTATGTGTGGCAATAGCCATCAAAAAGAGTCACATCCTTCAGTATCCAATGCACTAGTCCACTATATTTCTTGCATTCTATGACTACTTACTATGCAGTTTGCCTGTCTTGTGGCCTGTTGCCTGGCATATGAGAGTTATAAGGCTTTAAGCATGGTCATGACCAGGTCAATTAAGACATGCATAATTTTTTTCCAATTGGCTTGTGTTCATGTAGTTAACATTTGAACTCATCCAGTGTCCTTGCTGTTCATTTGGGATACATCATTAGCCATGGTTAATTATCTCTAGCTTTGGAAACATGATTATTCTCCCCTGTATCTTAAGAACAATAACATTATGATTAGAGAAAATTAATTATGGTTTTGATCAATTATCATGATCTGCCAAGGCTTGGAAATTGTCCATTTTTAATGAAGCCCTTCTTTTTCCTTTTTTTTTTTCTTTACAAAATATTATCATTAGACCCTAAATAATTCAGTTTATGCCTACTAAAATCTAAAACTGTGAATTGCTGTTCCTATTTGTTAGTTATTTTAGTTATATACTATAAAACGAATAACTTGTCAGGCTTTAATCCAAGCCAATAGCTGATGCTATTTATTAACCAGTTCCTGACTAGGCCATTTACTTCCCCCTTCCTGACAGTTTTTCTGTTTTGTTTTTTAGTACATGCGCCTTTGAAAACCATAACTTTTACAGTATCTGTTCTGTTATTTAAAATATTTGCTCTTTTTTCAGTGACACATGGGACTTTATTCATCTAAATCTTTGGGTTGTCCTCTTTTTTTTTTATTGATGACCTTATTTCAGGATAGGTCATCAATATCAGATCAGGGAGGTCTGACTCCTGGCACCCCTGCATATCACCTGTTTGAAGAGACTGCAGCGCTCGTACAAGCACTGTCTTCTTTTAACTGATTACCTGCTCACTGTCACAACCACTGTCCACTTCACTTCGGCTCCTTCCTTTTCAAGTGAATAGGATGGAGCTATCTCATTGAAGTGAATGTGGACGAGCAGTTATAATTACACCTGCTCACCACGGCAGTTGCAACAGCAAGCGGGTAAGCAATGAAGTGAAGGCAGCGTCTCTTCAAACAGCTAATCGGCAGGGGTACCAGGGGTCGGACCCCTGCAATCTGATTTGATTGATGACCTACTGTATCCTGATGATAGATCGTCAATATAAAATAAAGCAGACAATCCCTTTAGTTTTTAATTTTCCAAATGGCAGAACCCCTCCCCACTCTCCCTTGGTGTTCTAAACAATAAAGATAAGTAATTGATTTTCATTATTTTTTTCTTTACCCAAGAGACAACAAAATTAGTTTGAATAATCATTGAGTCAAAAGAAAAAACTACCATGCTACCGTGTTAGCCAGTAGCAATAAACCAATAATCATTGAGAATCCACCATGAAATCAAATATCTATACCACACCACACCATACCATCAATATTTTTGTTCCAACAGTCTTGGAGGGATCTATCCAATGTGGGTTAGTGTCAGACCAATAGCGGTGGTTTTGTTTGTTAACTTCACCATTCACATAAAAGTTTGCCTCATCACTGAACAAAATCTTCTGCGTAAAATGAGGGTCCTGTTCCAATTTTTGTTTTGCCCATTCTGCGAATTCAGTGCGCCGATCTGGGTCATCCTCGTTGAGATGCTGCAGTAGCTGGAGTTTGTAAGGGTGCCATTTGTGAGTAGCTAATATCCGCCGAAGGGATGTTCGACTAATGTCACTCTCCAGTGACATGCGGCGAGTGCTACGCTGTGAGCTCTTGCTGAATGAAGCTAGGACAGACACTGATGTTTCTTCATTAGAGACAGATTTCATGCGTCCACATTTTGGCAAATCCAACACTGAACCAGTTTCACGAAACTTAGCAAGCAGTTTGCTAACTGTAGCATGGGAGATGGGTGGTCTCGTAGGGTGTCTTGCATTGAAATCTGCTGCAATGACCCGGTTACTGCGTTCACCAGACATCAACACAATTTCTATCCGCTCCTCATGTGTTAACCTTGGCGACATGTCAATGGATGTAAACAAAGAGAAACTTGTAAATAACTAATGAAAGAATAAAGTTATGTTAAAACCAAGCACACCATTGTTTTTCATGTGAAATTCCCAATAAGTTTGATGTGTCACATGACCCTCTTCCTATTGAAAAAACAAAAGTTGGATTCAAAATGGACGACTTCAAAATGGCCACCATGGTCATCACCCATCTTGAAAAGTTTCCCCCCTCACATATACTAATGTGCCACAAACAGGAAGTTAATATCACCAACCATTCCCATTTTATTTAGGTGTATCCATATAAATGGCCCACCCTGTATATTTTTTACATTGAATCCTGCAATTTTTACACAGACCAAAAACTCGCAAACAATTCCCCAAAAATATTTTTAACATAAAAATGTGATTTAGAGAATGGGTCATTTTCTGATGACACATTGCTTTTAAGTCTTTCTGCAATTCTGCATCATAAAATGCAAGTACTAACAGCAATCCCACAATGACTCACTGTGACGTCTGCTTTGCTTGTACAGTAGTTGTTTATTTGATCCATTGTTCAGATCTGTCCCAGATTGGCATGAAGGTTTCAATTAGCTATGACACACCTCAGCAGAATTTGCTTCGAACAAAGACCCCTATGCCACACAATATTCCCAGCACAGCCAAAATACCTCCCATGCCATCTACAATGCCCTCAATGCTCCTTATGACAGCCATGATAACTTTCTTGCCAGTTACAATGCTCCCATAGCAGGCACAATGTTTAGTGAAAGCCACAATGCCCTCTATGACAGCCACGATGAACCTATGTCAACTGCAATGTCTTATAAGAGACACAATGCCTCATATGTCACTAAACCCTATTGCCACTATGTCCCCCATGGCTGCCACACCCTTGCTCACACGAATGTCTCACAAGTTGTGCAATTGACACAGTGGGGGAAATTTATCAAGCTGATGTAAAGGAAAACTGGCTTAGTTGCCCATAGCAACCAATCAGATCCCACCTTTCATTTTCCAAAGGAGCTCTGATAAATGAAAGGTGAAATCTGATTGGTTGCCTTCTTTGGGATCAACTGGGATTTGTACGTAAAGGGTTGACCTTGATGTACATTTTTTAGCCAGCTATTTAACTGTGCAACTATGTAAAGAAGACCAAAAAAAAAACTTTGCATGTAATCATTCTTTGAGATTCTTATGCAGTCATTTATCAAACTGGTGCAAAGTAGAATTGGCTTAGTTGCCCATAGCAACCAATCAGATTCCACCTTTCGTTTTCCAAAGGAGCTGTCAAAAATGAAAGGTGGAATCTGATTGGTTGCTATGAGCAACTAAGCCAGTTCTACTACACCAATTTGATAAAAGACTCCATTAAGTCATTGAGATATGTGTGATAAAGTAGTGATTATAGGGAGATCATTAAAGTGGAATATGGAATACTTTAGGTTTCAGACACATGGTCTGTGTGTCCTTTTATTCTGACTCTGGTAATTAAGTCTAAAAGATAGACGTCATCCAAAACAACCCGCATCCCTTAGGCTACACTTTCATGCAAAAAGCAGTTTCAGTATTTAAGTCGTTCATGTCATAAACTGATTTGCACTTTACTAAGTGAAGCAAATTACAATGACACAAGAAAGGCTTCGTTTCCATCCTCATAGTAAAGATTAGAGCAGTTTTTAATCGCATACAGCATTTTATATTTGACAAATGACTACTTTGATGGCTCCAGTTGACGGTCAAGCCCTTCATCTTGAGTTAATTTATCTAATTACGATCCCACGTCTGTCCTTATAATGCTGATAAATCGCTCTATATTTCATCATACGATGTATAGAACCATAGTATTCAAATTGGTCTTTATAGAATCCAAAGAAAAACTGAACAATGAAAGAAAAATCATGTACGCAGCAGTAAAATAATGGGTGTCTGACTCTCATTAATTAGATATCGATGGCCTATCTTGGGGATAGGCCAGAAGTAGGAAAACTATGGACAACCCCTTTAATCCTTTCACTGCCCTACATCACTAAGGGTGCAAAGACTTAAACATTTACTGCCATTGGCTCCCATATATGCAGTCATTAACCCCTTCCAGCCATTAACCCCTTCACTGCCATAGAGCACCAGGAATGTGAACAAAAGTCCTCACTGTACCAGACCTGGATGTTGTTTCATTTATATGCCTAGATACTACATGGCCTTCTAGAACTGGCAAATTTATAGTTAATTATTAGGGAGTGGTATGTGAGTATTTATTGGATGCCGTTTGATGCAGAGTAGGAAATGGTGTCCAGGACCCTAACTGCCCCACTCACTAGCTCCACAGCTGAATTTTTACACTAGGACCACTGTTCCCTTTAAGTTGAGTGGTCATGCGGCCACACAGTTTCTATAGTCCTGCTGCTCAAAGCCTCTGTTGGCCCGCTCACCGCAGTAGACCTTGGTTTCGGCATTCAGGTCACACAGTGCCTGTTACAAATTCTAAGGATGCCCAGTCTGGCATTGCACACAATTTTCATTGTGTGCATTGTCAGGGTGGGTGGCCCGAGAACTCAGAACAGGCACAAGTCATGCTGCCCATAATACCTACAATGCAGGTAACATCTTGATGCTAACTAGCATCAGGACCTTCTGTGCGGGGATCTCAAGGCTTGCACTGCCACCTCCCACTTACAGTTGCTACTGCTACCAGAAGAGGAGGAGGCAGCGGAAGCTTGAACTCCCATGCAATAGGACTCTTGAAAGATGTGAAAGGTGGTCTTTATTGTGTAGCTAGCTCAAATCAATGCCTTTCAGGGACCACAGTCCCCTTCCTCAGGTGCGTACAAAAAGCAAGTAACATCTGGTACATTATTTGTTACATAGGACTGCAGGTAACATGTACTACATTATCTGTACGCAGAGAGCTATTACTGGCTGTGTTTTCCGTGGTGTTACTCATGTAAGACTTTTAATGCATATCCACAAAAGTCTGATAGATGCAGACGGTTCCATCACAAGTCATATTGTCCCATAGAAGTAAATGGAGAGAATCACACATGTGGAGCCACCTCTCCATACATTGCAGTAGGCAAATGAAATGTTGTTCTAGAGATAGAGTCCACATCTATTGAACTTTTATAGCATACACACAGAAAATTCTGAGATAGGAATACCCCTTTAACCACTTCAGCCCCCAGTGCTTAAACACCCTGAAAGACCAGGCCACTTTTTACACTTCTGACCTACACTACTTTCACCGTTTATTGCTCGGTCATGCAACTTACCACCCAAATGAATTTTACCTCCTTTTCTTCTCACTAATAGAGCTTTCATTTGGTGGTATTTCATTGCTGCTGACATTTTTACTTTTTTTGTTATTAATCGAAATTTAACGATTTTTTTTGCAAAAAAATGACATTTTTCACTTTCAGTTGTAAAATTTTGCAAAAAAAAACGACATCCATATAGAAATTTTGCTCTAAATTTATAGTTCTACATGTCTTTGATAAAAAAAAAATGTTTGGGTAAAAAAAAAATGGTTTGGGTAAAAGTTATAGCGTTTACAAACTATGGTACAAAAATGTGAATTTCCGCTTTTTGAAGCAGCTCTGACTTTCTGAGCACCTGTCATGTTTCCTGAGGTTCTACAATGCCCAGACAGTACAAACACCCCACAAATGACCCCATTTCTGAAAGTACACACCCTAAGGTATTCGCTGATGGGCATAGTGAGTTCATAGAACTTTTTATTTTTTGTCACAAGTTAGCGGAAAATTATGATTTATTTATTTTTATTTTTTTTTCTTACAAAGTCTCATATTCCACTAACTTGTGACAAAAAATAAAAAGTTCTATGAACTCACTATGCCCATCAGCGAATACCTTGGGGTCTCTTCTTTCCAAAATGGGGTCACTTGTGGGGTAGTTATACTGCCCTGGCATTCTAGGGGCCCAAATGTGTGGTAAGGAGTTTGAAATCAAATTCTGTAAAAAATGACCTGTGAAATCCGAAAGGTGCTCTTTGGAATATGGGCCCCTTTGCCCACCTAGGCTGCAAAAAAGTGTCACACATCTGGTATCTCCGTACTCAGGAGAAGGTGGGGAATGTGTTTTGGGGTGTCATTTTATATATACCCATACTGGGTGAGAGAAATATCTTGGCAAAAGACAACTTTTCCCATTTTTTTATACAAAGTTGTCATTTGACCAAGATATTTCTCTCACCCAGCATGGGTATATGTAAAAAGACACCCCAAAACACATTCCCCACCTTCTCCTGAGTACGGAGATACCAGATGTGTGACACTTTTTTGCAGCCTAGGTGGGCAAAGGGGCCCACATTCCAAAGAGCACCTTTCGGATTTCACTCCTCATTTTTTCCTGAATTTGATTTCAAACTCCTTACCACACATTTGGGCCCCTAGAATACCAGGGCAGTATAACTACCCCACAAGTGACCCCATTTTGGAAAGAAGACACCCCAAGGTATTCCGTGAGGGGCATGGCGAGTTCCTAGAATTTTTTATTTTTTGTCACAAGTTAGTGGAAAATGATGATTTTTTTTTTTTTTTTTTTTTTCATACAAAGTCTCATATTCCACAAACTTGTGACAAAAAATAAAAACTTCCATGAACTCACTATGCCCATCAGCGAATACCTTGGGGTCTCTTCTTTCCAAAATGGGGTCACTTGTGGGGTAGTTATACTGCCCTGGCATTCTAGGGGCCCAAATGTGTGCTAAGTAGGTAAATGACCTGTGAAATCCGAAAGGTGCTCTTTGGAATGTGGGCCCCTTTGCCCACCTAGGCTGCAAAAAAGTGTCACACATCTGGTATCTCTGTATTCAGGAGAAGTTGAGGAATGTGTTTTGGGGTGTCTTTTTACATATACCCATGCTGGGTGAGATAAATATCTTGGTCAAATGCCAACTTTGTATAAAAAAATGGGAAAAGTTGTCTTTTGCCAAGATATTTCTCTCACCCAGCATGGGTATATGTAAAATGACACCCCAAAACACATTCCCCAACTTCTCCCGATTACGGAGATACCAGATGTGTGACACTTTTTTGCAGCCTAGGTGGGCAAAGGGGCCCATATTCAAAAGAGCACCTTTCGGATTTCACAGGTCATTTTTTACAGAATTTGATTTCAAACTCCTTACCACACATTTGGGCCCCTAGAATGCCAGGGCAGTATAACTACCCCACAAGTGACCCAATTTTGGAAAGAAGAGACCCCAAGGTATTCGCTGATGGGCATAGTGAGTTAATGGAACTTTTTATTTTTTGTCACAAGTTAGTGGAATATGAGACTTTGTATGAAAAAAAATAAATAAAAAAAAATAAGCATTTTCCACTAACTTGTGACAAAAAATAAAAAATTCTAGGAACTCGCCATGCCCCTCACGGAATACCTTGGGGTGTCTTCTTTCCAAAATGGGGTCACTTGTGGGGTAGTTATACTGCCCTGGCATTTTCCAGGGGCCCTAATGTGTGGTAAGTAGGTAAATGACCTGTGAAATCCTAAAGGTGCTCTTTGGAATATGGGCCCCTTTGCCCACCTAGGCTGCAAAAAAGTGTCACACATGTGGTATCGCCGTATTCAGGAGAAGTTGGGGAATGTGTTTTGGGGTGTCATTTTACATATACCCATGCTGGGTGAGAGAAATATCTTGGCAAAAGACAACTTTTCCCATTTTTTTATACAAAGTTGGCATTTGACCAAGATATTTCTCTCACCCAGCATGGGTATATGTAAAATGACACCCCAAAACACATTCCCCAACTTCTCCTGAGTACGGCGATACCAGATGTGTGACACTTTTTTGCAGCATAGATGCGCAAAGGTGCCCAAATTCCTTTTAGGAGGGCATTTTTAGACATTTGGATACCAGACTTCTTCTCACGCTTTGGGGCCCCTAGAATGCCAGGGCAGTATAAATACCCCACATGTTACCCCATTTTGGAAAGAAGACACCCCAAGGTATTCAATGAGGGGCATGGCGAGTTCATAGAAATTTTTTTTTTTTGGCACAAGTTAGCGGAAATTGATATTTTTAATTTTTTTCTCACAAAGTCTCCCGTTCCGCTAACTTGGGACAAAAATTTCAATCTTTCATGGACTCAATATGCCCCTCACGGAATACCTGGGGGTGTCTTCTTTCCGAAATGGGGTCACATGTGGGGTATTTATACTGCCCTGGCATTCTAGGGGCCCTAAAGCGTGAGAAGAAGTCTGGAATATAAATGTCTAAAAAATTTTACGCATTTGGATTCCGTGAGGGGTATGGTGAGTTCATGTGAGATTTTATTTTTTGACACAAGTTAGTGGAATATGAGACTTTGTAAGAAAAAAAAAAAAAAATTCCGCTAACTTGGGCCAAAAAAATATCTGAATGGAGCCTTACAGAGGGGTGATCAATGACAGGGGGGTGATCAATGACAGGGGGGTTGATCAATGACAGGGGGGTTGATCAATGACAGGGGGGTTGATCAATGACAGGGGGGTTGATCAATGACAGGGGGGTGATCAGGGAGTCTATATGGGGTGATCACCACAGTCATTGATCATGCCCCTGTAAGGCTTCATTCAGACGTCCGGATGCGTTTTGCGGATCCGATCCATCTATCAGTGGATCCGTAAAAATCATGCGGACGTCTGAATGGAGCTTTACAGGGGGGTAATCAATGACAGGGGGGTGATCAGGGAGTCTATATGGGGTGATAACCACAGTCATTGATCACGCCCCTGTAAGGCTTCATTCAGACGTCCGGATGCGTTTTGCGGATAGGATCCATCTATCAGTGCATCCGTAAAAATCATGCGGACATCTGAATGGAGCTTTACAGGGGGGTGATCAGGGAGTCTATATGGGGTGATCACCACAGTCATTGATCATGCCCCTGTAAGGCTTCATTCAGACGTCCGGATGCGTTTTGCGGATCGGATCCATCTATCAGTGCATCCGTAAAAATCATGCGGACATCTGAATGGAGCTTTACAGGGGGGTGATCAGGGAGTCTATATGGGGTGATAACCACAGTCATTGATTATGCCCCTGTAAGGCTTCATTCAGACGTCCGGATGCGTTTTGCGGATCCGATCCATCTATCAGTGGATCCGTAAAAATCATGCGGACGTCTGAATGGAGCTTTACAGGGGGGTGATCAATGACAGGGGTGTAATCAATGACAGGGGGGTGATCAGGGAGTCTATATGGGGTGATAACCACAGTCATTGATCACGCCCCTGTAAGGCTTCATTCAGACGTCCGGATGCGTTTTGCGGATCCGATCCATCTATCAGTGGATCCGTAAAAATCATGCGGACATCTGAATGGAGCTTTACAGCGGTGTGATCAATGACAGGGGGGTGATCAATGACAGGGGGGTGATCAGGGAGTCTATATGGGGTGATCAGGGGTGATCAGGGGCTAATAAGGGGTTAATAAGTGACCGGGGGGGGGGTGTAGTGTAGTGTAGTGGTGCTTGGTGGGACTTTACTGAGCTGCCTGTGTCCTCTGGTGGTCGATCCAAACAAAGGGGACCACCAGAGGACCAGGTAGCAGGTATATTAGACGCTGTTATCAAAACAGCATCTAATATACCTGTTAGGGGTTAAAAAAAACACATCTCCAGCCTGCCAGCGAACGATCGCCGCTGGCAGGCTGGAGATCAACTCTCTTACCTTCCGTTCCTGTGAGCGCGCGCGCCTGTGTGCGCGCGTTCACAGGAAATCTCGGCCATCGCGAGATGACGCATATATGCGTGACTCTGCGCAGGGCTGCCACCTCCGGAACGCGATCCTGCGTTAGGCGGTCCGGAGGTGGTTAAATAATGGTCACACTGTATTGTATTGCAGGTTTACCCTATGGTTGCTATATGGGAATGCACCCTTAGTAACAGAATGCACACCTTTCACAATATATCATCCAGCTACCTAACTGCTCTGCTCAGCAACTGCAAAGGCTTAGAGGGAACATTGACTAAGATGCATGAGTCTCTTACTTACACCCAGGGGCGTAGCTATAGGGGGTGTAGAGGTAGCAGTTGCTACCGGGCCCAGAAGCCTAAAGTGGTCCAAAGACCCTTGTGGTGCATAAGAACATACCAGTATTATAGAAAGTGCATGCTGGTCAATTACATCTCTGCCTGGAGGAAAGGGGTTAGGTCAAGAATCTGGCATGTGGAGGGAGGTGCCATTTCAATTTTTGCCTCAGGCAGCACTAAGGCAATGTGCTTCCCTGCCCACAAAGCACTAAGGGGAGGGGGGCCCAAGCTGAACTCTTTCATTATGGCCCATGAACTATGTCTGGCATTGTCAGTCAAGTGACAGGGGGTTGACTGTCCTCATCTTTAGCAACACCCCATCGCAGGTGCAAATCTCTGCTTGATGAGAAGAATCAATTCGCTCATCTCTATATCAAAAGATTCTAGACTTTGAGGGCCTGCTCCCTTAACATTTCCTTGAAATTCACACAATACAAAAAACTTTTTATAGAATCAGTTTTAGAATGTCTTGTGTAAAATAAAAACGTATGGCTTTAACATACGAATGTGCCAGTTTTTGCCATGATTTTCTTGATGCGTGTGATTGGACCAAGAAAAAGAAATTCTAGCTCATCCCTTCTAAACCACGGAGAGACCAAATCAGCTCTTTAAAGGTGTTCTAATCTGCACATGACCATGTTATGCTCTCTATGTATTTAGAGCCAGCTCTGGGTTCTGACAGAAGACAGTACATCTGGTTCCAGCAAGAAAACATATTCTACAAAGGTTGGCTCCATTTGTTCTAAATAGGGAAACAAATCCGTCTTTACCTCTAGTGGTGATTAAACTGATTTAATGCTTAGCTAAGTATTTTTTATATTTTGATTATTCTTATTATGTTTTTTGACATAGTATTATACAGATTCAGTTATGCTAAAAGACCCCTTTCAAAGCTGGAGATCGAATTTGTAGTCTTCCAGCTGGAGAGAGAGCCCTTCTATCTCTTCCGTTGACGTTTCAGCATCTAATATATTAAACATCTAATTTCCACATAATCTACTCTAAGTATTTAATTAATTTACAAAATATCTATCAGGGCTCACATGGTTCCCTATCAGAGGGCAGAATGTATTTTCTCTAACTGATGCTCTTTTTGCCTTTTATCCATTCTTTTAATCTTACACTTTTTCGTGTACTTTGTCTACTGGTTCTCAGAACATGTTTTAAAACATAGATGGCCTGGATAATTTACCCCTTAACAGTATGTTATGGATTACCAAACATTAAGACACCATTATGTACAGTTGTGGTAGGATGATTGCATAGGCAGAGCTGTGTTCATTTGATCAGCAGCAGGAGCTTAATAGTTATTGACAGCCAGGTTCCTGCTGCACTAGCCAAGATTCTAGCCATTTAACCCCTTCAATGGGGGCTTCCTTTGTTAGCTCACCACCTAACAGTATGATTTCAGACTGCTGATAAGTTACTAAGGGAACCACAGGTCTAGCAAAGGCCCCCAGGCCCGAGTTATGGCATAATAATTTGCCTGCCAGCATTGCTCTGATTGGCTATAATCCTTTAGAATACTAAGCATTCCATAGCTAAGACATAGTAAATAATAAATAAATAATAAATAAAGTTTATTTATTTTTTAAAGTCCCTCTTTAAAATGTGAATACATACATACCTAGTAAAGATAAGCAAACTGTTTCAGATTCGGTTAATTTCAGGTTCACCAAATTTTTCAGAAAGTTCAACTCGGAAGCAAATCAATTCTACCTGAACCAAAGTTGCCCCAATTGCCTGGAAAATTGTTATATAATACTTGCTAGTCTCTTAGGACTCTTAAGAAGAGATGTTCTCTATTTTTGTAATTTTTTTTATGAATTTCTGCTTTATCCCTCCCTTTCGCCCCTCCCTAAGCTCTGGAATGCAACAACAGCAATAGCAAATAATGTCAGAGTGGCACTGACATAGCTATGGGATAAAGTATGGCTGACAGCATCAACGAACAGTGTGTTTAAAAATACGGTGCGCTGTAGCATTTGTTTTTTATATTCCAAAGCTTCCAAAAATTGTCCCTTAACGAGAGCAAATGGTGTTTAAACACACACTGTGTTAAGGAAAAAAAACTGTGGTTTGTTGGGCGACCAAGTGTCCAAAAATTATGCGTTAATGGGGTCAGAATGCCTGTCCATATGATATGCACATGTGTTACTTGTTAGAAGAATGTAGCTTGTTGGGATCAAGCCTCCAGAAATTATGCATTAATGGGGGTAGAATGCTAGCCCGTATTTATACAGGCAAGTGATAATTGATAGAAAAAAAAGTGGTTTGCTATGAACCTTTTAATTGAGAGCAGCAGGAGTACAAAGTGGAAAAAGTAAGGTAATAGCGGCATCTGACCGCAACAGTACTGGCAGCAGTAGCAGCATAGCTTGGAACATACAAGACAGTAGATCAGCTGTAGCAGTAGCAGCATTGGTGGATATGTAGCGTTAATAACGGTGGCAGTAGGGGATTAGCAGGCAGGAATGGCAGCTGCAGTGGTGGTGGCAGCATCCATATGGTACATGTTGGCAGGCAGAGAGCTGCAATGGCATGATGGTAGCAGCTGTACAGGAGTATTACAGTGTATAGAGATTTTTATAGGCATTTTGTTACATCCTGACAGTGGCAGGGAATAATAGATGAAATAGCATGAAGGCCTGAGGGTTTTCAAAGGCTTCCATAACAATTTGTTGGGTTGACCCCACAATTGCAATTGAGAGGTAACAATCAGAGGACAGAGTGAGCTCCCTCCATTGGTCTAACCACTCAGATGCCATAGTCAGTATTGACTGTGGAATCTAAAGGCCCACTATAGGGTTTATTATACATACTGCCATACTAGTGCCGGAGATAGTGCACGCCACATGTGCAGCTCAATACCGCTTGTCCTGGCATTGAGTTAGATTAGTGAACCACATCTCCTAGCTCCTGATAAGGTGTCCACAAAAGGGACACATGAAATGTGTAGAGTAGGATAGGATACTATATTTTAGAAGAGGTTCTTTTTTGTCGATCTCCCCCACGCACTCAGGGCTGTGAGCTCATATATGGCATCCAAACCTTGCAATACTATACAATGTTACAGGGTGCTGGGGTATACTGACTTTTTATCAAATGTATCTTAAAGAACTCAGATCTGAGAACATTTCATTGACAGTCAGCTCCTCATACTCTTAGCACATACGGTGACCTTGTACATTGGGATACTCTTACCCTAGGCAGTGATTATTGATTAATTATCCTATACCAGCACATTGCAGTTTAATCTATACTCTATATTTAGGAGCTAGGTCTAAATTATTACAGACTTCACTGGGGTCTGTATTGATTTTGAATGCGCCAATATCCATAGAGCGCATTTTCTCAGACCCAAGTATCCTGATATAGTATTAATCAGGCTTGATTATATTATATACTATAACATAGGATATAGGTCATATCTGCCTGTCTGTAATATATTGTTAGAGGGTGATGCCTTTATTTTAATAATAATATAATTAAAGACTTTATTGTTTTATTTTTGCCATCCTTTACAGGCAGTGAACTATTATTATTTGTGACTGAAAAACACTCCTATATTCTCCATTATTCTATACTGAATATTTACCCAAATTAGTAGTACGCGCGTTTGTGTGATTAACCACAGAGGCATCCAATAAAAGCCACAATATGCGCGACAATACGCCCCAAAGAAGCTCCTGTACTTCTTGGGGCGTAGGGCGTTTTACAACGCGTTCGTACGCGCTGTAAAATGTTCAGATGAGAACCATGCCCATAGGGAAACATTGGTTTTTGCCTGCTGAGCGTTTTACAGAGCGTAGGAATGCGCTGTAAAACGCTCAGGTGTGAACCTAGCCTTAGGGTGTTAGGCTGCTGAAGAATACATTAGGAGCCAATCAGATACCTCCCTGATGGTATTGCATAATGGATAAGTATCTGCCTGTATTTCTCAGCATTGAGAACACCATTAACCCTGACCAAATTTCCTCCAGGGCAGAGTTCATCTCAACTTGAGGCCCCTGACTTTGTGGAATGTCTTCAGTCAATTCTTCTGCCAACCAAAGTCTGTATATGAACTAAGGTACCTTCTATATTTTGAGCCGTGCTTTTGCCATACTAATTAAAGCTAGTCCAGCTACTCACACCCTGTCCTTCCCTATCATGTTAATAGATCTGTTTAAAGGGATTGTCCCACAAAAAATATTATACAGTTTTCAAACCAGCACCTGGATCTGAATACTTTTGTAATTGCATGTAATAAAAAATGTATAGCCACTGAGTTATTCAATAAAATGTATCTGTATACTTCATTTCTTATTTCTTTGACCGGCTCATTAAGAAGGCTGCACATGCTCAGTTTCATCCTTCAACTGCCTCCTAAGTTGTGATAGGTAGAGCATGGACACACCCCCTGAGCTGCAGCAGAAAAGACACTCCTTTGAGGTACCAGCTTGATATAAATCTAGAGAAATGAATGGGGAGATCTCTGTATCCATGTGAGGTACAGGGTGGATTCTAGCTTTGTAAGGGTCCATTCACACGTCCGTAAGTGTTTTGCGGATCCGCAAATTGCGGATCCGCAAAACACGGATACCTGCAATGTGCGATCCGCAATTTGCGGATCCGCACATCACAGACACTATAATAGAAAATGCCTTTTCTGGTCCGCAATTGCGGACAAGAATAGGACATGTTCTATTTTTTCCAGGAACTAAATTGCAGATCCCGAAAAAACGGATCCCGAAAAAACGGATGCGGATCCCGAAAAAACGGATGCAGATCCAGGAAATGTGAATTTGCATCCGTTCCAGCCCCATTGAAAGTGAATGGGTCCGCAAATTGCGGAACGAATGCGGACCCAAATTACGGACGTGTGAATGGACCCTTAGAAAGGTATTGTCACGGACTATATGATGTCTGATTTTCAGTTTTTTACATTACTCTTGGGATAACTCCTTTAACTATATATCATCCTCATATCCTGGGTATAATCCTTAACTGCACAATTAGATACAACCCACGCTAACTGATGTTACTGTAGGTGAAGATCAAATAAAGCAACTGAAACTCAAATGTTCATGTAATCTATCTGGAACAATTGATTTCATCCTATAGATCCAATGACATTCAATCTGTTGTATTTTGCAGTCCCAATCACCCTCTCTTACATTTTATGTGTCAAAGTAATACCTACACAGGCAATAGATTGTGTATCCCTCTTATGGACAGTCCGTGTATGTGACAAGATTATTGTCACCTCCCACTGAAACACCCTTTGTCTGAGCTAGTTTTCTGCACATCCAGGAGCTGTGCAAGCACAGATGAAAGCAGCGCGATGAAAGCAGCGCAAAGTACAGTAGAGGTGTGTGGTTGGGGCAGAAGACTTGACTATCAAGGGGCATGGTTTTAGAAAGGGTACAGAACTATTTGTAAGTTGACAATATGTTTCTAACATATTTGACACGATTATACTACATAATCTTTAAAGAGAATAAGAAGGATCATGGTTTCTTACCTCATAGTTAAAAAAATGCACATTTGATAGTGTTATAGCACCTCTCCCTCCTCATAACCTGGCATTGAGTGCCGAGAGACTCTGCTACATGCTGGGTGAAATGGTTGCTAAGGTATCTACTGTAGGTCCAATGAATTAGAATTGGATATGTACCCAATGGTTACATTGAACGTGCCTCAGAACCATCTCTGAGTGTCTAACGTGGCACTCAGGTTATGAAAGGTTGAAGGGCATTATTATAGAGGATGCCTTCTTGTAATGGTTAGAGATCTTGGTATCATTAGCTAGATCTCTGTACTGTCCACTTACAGTTGTGTTCAAAATTATTCAACCCCCACTGAAATTGAGTGTTTTGGCCAGTTTGACATTGATTTTGATCATTTCAGTCATCTTGTTTACAATTAAATCAAAGAGGCACTTGTAAGTCAGACAAATATAACATAACATTTATAATGAAATAACCACAAATTTCTTTTTTTGTGCTCACATCATTATCAGTTTTATTCAACCCCCAAGTGACATTCAATCTTAGTACTTAGTACAACATCCTTTTCCAGTTATAACAGCTTTTAAACGTGAAGCATAGCTTGACACAAGTGTCTTGCAGCGATCTACGGGTATCTTCACCCATTCTTCATGGGCAAAAGCCTCCAGTTCAGTCACATAGGCTTGCGCGCTGCAACAGCTTTCTTTAAGTCCCACCAGAGGTTCTCAATCGGATTTAAGTCTGGTGACTGCGATGGCCACTTCAAAATGTTCCAGCCTTTAATCAGCAACCATGCTCTAGTGGACTTGGAGGTATGCTTGGGATCATTGTCCTATTGAAAGGTCCAACGTCTCCCAAGCCTCAGGTTTGTGATGGACTGCATCACATTTTCATCCAATATCTCCTGGTACTGAAGAGAATTCATGGTACCTTGCACACGCTGAAGCTTCCCTGTACCTGTAGAAGAAAACAGCCCCAAAGCATGATTGACCCCCCCACCATGCTTCACAGTAGGCAAGGTGTTCTTTTCTTCATAGGCCTTGTTCTTCCTCCTCCAAACATAGCGTTGATCCATGGGCCCAAACAGTTCTAATTTTGTTTCATCAGTCCACAGAACACTATCCCAAAACTTTTGTGGTTTGTCCACGTGACTTTTGGCATACTGCAGTCGACTCTTCTTATTCTTTGGAGACAGCAAGGGGGTGCGCCTGGGAGTTCTGGCATGGAGGCAGTGTGCGCCTTATTGTCTGAGCTGAAACTTCAGTACCCACATCTGACAAATCTTTTTTCAGTTCCTCAGCAGTCACACGGGGACTTTTCTCCACTTTGCACTTCAGGTAGCGCACAGCAGTCAAAGTCAGCATCTTCTTTCTGCCACGACCAGGTAGCGTTTCAACAGTGCCCTTTGCCTTGAATTTGCGAATGATGCTTTCTATGGTGTCTCTTGGTATGTTTAACATCTTTGCAATCTTCTTATAGCCATTGCCCTTCCTGTGAAGAGAAATCACCTCTTCTCTTGTCTTCCTGGACCATTCTCTTGACTTCACCATGTTTGTAAACACACCAGTAAATGTCTAGAAGGAGCTGAGTATCACAGTCCTTTTAAATCTGCCTAATTGGTGCTTATTATGCTTGATTGCTGCTCCTTGACATCCACAGGTGTTTTCAATACCTGATCGAAAACACTTGAATGAACCTCTGTTCTTAAGAGTGGTAGTCTTTAAGGGGTTGAATAATTGTGTCAATGAAGAAATCACAAAAAAAAACATTTAATACTGTATTACAAAAACAATTGATGTCATTTTAGTTGCATTTGGTTCTTTAAAAGGTCCTTGTAAGATTTCATTCTGAACACAATTGCAAATGTACACTAAATTCCCTAAAACCCTTTACAGATTGGGGGTTGAATGATTTTGAACACAACTGTAGGCACTTGCACATTATAATTAGATCTCCTCTAAGATGTCCAAACAAAAAAAAAAACTCAAGTTTGATAACCTGTCTAGGTACTGTAGTCCACCCATTCCCTTATTTACATTGTTACTCTCCTCTGCATCCACTCTAGTTCAGCCTTTTCTTTGTTATACCACAGGGGTCAAAAACTTTACACAATATTCCATGTGTGGTCTGACTAGTGATTTGTATCAAGACAAGGCAGTGACCGTATATCAAGCACTGTTCAGATATCATACTTTCAACACCCCTTGTTTGTATTTATAACAGAATCTAAAAAGTTATTCTTATGATACACTAACTTTTACTTGCCATAAAATAAAGGTGTATGAGGTTAAGTCTTATATTTAGAACATACAAGATTTTTATCTCTTTCAAATTAAATTTCTTCCCCAACACTTATTTACAGAGCAAAAGGAAAGCTTTTGTATTATGATTGATTGGACAGAAATCCGTATGACCAGCGGTTCTGTCACAAAATGACATTCATTTATTTTTCTTTATGTACTGTCACCCTTGCCGCCAGTGAATAAATGCTCAAATAAAATAAGAGATCACGCTTGTTTGCTTTGCGGTTTGATGTGGATTAGCTAAATTGAATTGTAAAACCTATTCAATATAGGACGTTTTTTCCCCTGCCATTTAAGAGCACCCTGGAAACAGAAATGGGAATAAGATATCTAGATTTTAGACTTTAGGTTAGTCACCGACCTTTCAAAAAAAGCCTCATTCACATTTCTGTGTCCATTTGACATCTGTGGAAATTCTGTCTGTGTTTCATCCATGGAGATGTTTGTGAAGAATCTGTGTTTGGTCCGTGTGTTCGTTTTTTGCCCTCCGTGTGCCAACTGTAGTCCATGGACAATGTACAGTTGAAAATTAGCATCTGTGGCATGTGTATTCTCTCAAAATGGGCTTAGCAAAAGATGTTACTTTAGCATTGGAAAGAAAGAGGCATGTTTCTCTGATAAGATACATTACAAAGTTTCTTATATTCAGCTGTACTATTCATTTATGCAAAACTTGATGAAAGGATAGTGACCATCTAAAAATAATTTGCTGATATAAAAAGGTACTTAAGTCTCATTTGGCTTAGTTTATGTGTTACAGTTGTTTCATAATAGTTTCCTCATTGTTAGTTAAGTTGCTCATAGTTTATACTGACTCTGACTTTGTAATAATGGAAAACAGCCAAGCAGCATGCACTCACTCATGTAGTGAATTTGTGTACATTTATCAGTCAACCAAAACTCTTGTCACATTAAGTAATAAAGAATTATGAATATTCTCAATGTAATGGAGGAACGGCAGCCACGCCCCTTTCACTATCTTCATAGTGCTAAGAGACACACTGGGTTGAGAGTAGCGTTGAGCGCGAATATTCGAAAAGCAAATTTTTATCACGAATATCGGCACTTCGATAATTTGCAAATATTTTGACTATAGTGCTACATATTCGTAATAACTAATATATATATATTTTTTAACACAGTACACATCAGGTGATCATCCCTCCCTTCTTCTAGCTTGTAAGCCAATGAAAAGGCTTTGTC
This sequence comes from Bufo bufo, assembly GCF_905171765.1. NCBI lineage: Eukaryota > Metazoa > Chordata > Amphibia > Anura > Bufonidae > Bufo > Bufo bufo. The sequence continues at coordinate 426,423,444 of NC_053390.1, forward strand.
ACAGCTTAGCAACATCCCTAGCAAGCAATAGAAAAGTTGCCTAACCCACGACAGTATTTTGCGCGCATTACGCGAATAATACATTGCCAATTTTCGCAATCAAGAATATAATGAATATTCTACAAAATATTAGTGAAATATCGCAAATTAAATATTGGCCCTGTCACTCATCACTAGTTGAAAGGGAGTGGGATTGCAGCAGAGGCAGACTGGGAACTGGAAAAAATAGTAAAAGTGGCCCCATTTGTCTGGTCCAAATTGATGGAAGGCAGGGCCAGGAATGCCATATTATGGCACATTATACCACCCCAACAGAGCCAAATACCACAGTACATCACAAAATACTTCCAGCAGCACAAAATGCATCCCCAAAAACTTTCACTCGCAGGCTGTGAGGAGGGCTCAGGCGGCCCCCTGGGCATCAGCCCACCGGGAAATTTCCCTGTAAGGTCTATGGCCAATCTGCCTCTGGGTTGCAGCATTCTGTGCTGACTATAAGTGTGCTGGGTTACTATACGCTCACTGTCAGTGCTAAATACTGGCAGACCTGCGCTCTTCCCTCTGCTCAATAACTAAATGAAAAGCCTAGGGAAGAGAGCTAAACTAGCAGAGCTGCCAACGGTTAGCATTGGCAACATGTTTGTTAAGCAGGACCACATCAGAATTATGTGACATAATGATTGGAAAGGACTGGGGTAGTGACAAGAGGAAGATTGGAAGCCTCTGTATGTTACACACATGTGACTTCAGTGATCAGTAGAACTGGACTGAAGACAGACTCTCCTTAGCAATGCTCAGTTAGAGTGTTGCTGAGGAGACTCTCTGCATCATGTTTTCTATTACAAAGAAACATCTTTCACTATTAAAGTATATTACAAAGATGTTTAACTTCCCTGTCCCTGAATTATATTAAAAATAAACTGAGATGACAGTTTCAATTTAATGTATCAGCCTTATGACCACTCCTTTTTAATCTGCTGGCCATTTATTAGATGCCGTGCATCCAAATAAAATTTGCCCATTAAACAATGTGTTCCAACATTTGTAAAAACATTTAAACGTGAACAATTTACAAATTTTACTATGACTTAGACTTTACAGTGAGTGAGCAGGTGCAATGTATCTACCTAGTACAGTATGTGCAATAAATATCAATACATTAAAAAGATAATTATCAATTAAAATTTATTTGCTGTATTTATGTAGACAGTTACATTATTTTTACTTCCCTTGTTGGTTCTGCATCAGATGTTCGTACATAGTAGTATGGTTCCAATAATAACATAACCTAAAAAAAAATCTGTATTTTGGTTGGGAAAGGAGGATGTAAAGGGAATATGTAACTCCTTAAATTCCATAAAGGAATTCACACCTGCAGCGGAAGTTCCGGCAGAATCCTTAATTGCAGAAACAAGGACAAAATACCAATTCATTCATCAGTATCTTGCATGGCAGAATGCCAGAAACACTATGGATCTCATTATAGTCAATAAGATTCATCAAGAGCTGGCGGTGTCCGGCATATTCCGGATTCAGCAGTTTTCTGCTTCTATACTGGAACAGAAAACTGGCATTTTGTTTTAGATGTGAACCGAGCCTAATTGAAATGTTTGTTACAATCTCTTAAATATTTGATTAGAGATGTGTGAATCGATTCTAAATTGGATCTATGAATTTTACAAAATTTTTGGAATTTGCTTTGGACAAATCATGCCAAAACAGCGCCCCGGGCCATTTTACTGTAAAGATTGGTAGTGAAAATGAGAAGATAGAGGATCACATAACCCTGTGAGTGAGAAGCTCTGACAGGCTCAGAGGCTGACAGACAGGCTGATCAGCCAATCACAGGGCAGTATTAAGCCAGGTTATTTAGCTGTGTCTAATAAACCACAATTGCTAACAAAATTATGTTACTAGGGACATTATAGGGGCACTATAAGGAAGAGAGTTGGAGATAAAGTTTAGTAGATTTTAGAGTTTTATCAGGAACATCTTGGAATGGAGAGTGAATAAGGGACTGGTCACTGTCTCAGATATTTCAATTAGTTTTCTGGCAAGCTTTTCATTACAAAATGCTGCAAGAAACTCATATTTTTTCTGTATGCACAGCCAGACACCTTTTTTTTTCTTCCGTAAAAACTTTTTTACAGTTCATAGGCTTATTGCCAGCAAAAGGGAAAGGAGAAAGAGCAAAAATTCATAAAAACAATAAAAAAGAGAGAACGACAAGACCTTAGAGTCTCATATACCTATTTTCAGGCCAATGAGTAGAATCAATTTGGCCATGAATTAAATTTTTTCGATGAATCGGACGTGAAATAAATTTCAAGAAGTTTGCTTATCTCTAGATTAGATATTACAAATAATATTATGAAGGGTTGTAAAGATTGATAGGGGAATGCAAAGGGATTTGAAGATAAATGCCTACGAAAAGAAATGTTCAGACCTACTGAAATTAAGAGTTTAATATTTAGCATTGGGGTCTTAGGTTTGAATTTAACCAAGGTGAACATTTGCTTAGAGTACGCATGTTTTGGCCTTGTTTGGATAAGTTTCCTCAAATGCTCCGAAAAGATACTGATTGGCCTATTGGTGTCCAATGAAATTGACCGATTGTGTCTGTGTGTGCATTTAAGATAAATTTTATTATGATAATCTCTTTACAGCATTACAGATTACGTTAACATTGTCCATCAGTAGTTATTTTAACTAATTCGCTTTCATATTAATGTATGTTGAATTTTTAAATTGAAGCTAGGTTTAACATATTTGTTCCAAACTATTTCATAAGCAGGACACTGCAAACTGTTGTACCTCTTATAATAGAGGTAGATTTTCTTGAGGGTTTATTTTTATTTAGTTCTATTAATACATGTTATCAATACCAATATTTATTATATTGTATGTACTTAAAATATTTCAGTTGCAAGTTTTACTTTGAGGTTCATTATTCACTGGTAAAAATGTAGCAATGAAACAAAAATAACAGGTGATGTTTGTTGTCTTCGGTATTGTATTGCTTCACAAGATCTTGGAGCACCATTACAACAAGCTGAGTGCTAAACAACATATTTCAAATGCAACTCATTGACATACTCCCATCGGTCTGCACTGTCTTCCTTGGTGCCTGCTACATCTTAATAAACATTAAATGTTATTTAATCAGTGTGATGACTTCCAGACGCGTCCATATGTCAGAAGAAGCTATTAGGAAACTATTGTTCTCCTTTATGAAGCCATCAGAAATATAGCATGTGCTTCACTTCAATTGCAAATATCTGCCTGGTAAGGCTATCTGATATGGGGGTTACATAGTACTTAAATTGCTCAAAGGGTCTTATTTTTTCATTAACAAGTAGCAAGTGACAATTTAGCGAGTCCTCAGCACTCAAGACATTCAATTACATGAAACAATAATTGCTAAATATTTTTTGCTGTTTGCTCGTTAATGCAATCATTACTCATTCACCCCTAGAGCATTTACACTTCTGATTGCTGTTTGGTGAAAGTGGGAGGGGGGGAGATGTGCCAGCAGCTAACGACAATCTTTCAGTCAGGAAGATGTGTCCGATTAATGGAAAATGAACGATTTTATGCTTATCGCTCGTATGTTGTATGCTATTATATAAAATGATTATACGAAATTTCAAATTATAATTGCACCATCTATAGGGTGCCTATACTGCACTAGGACATGGAATGTGGTTCTGTAATTTGATAATCTTGAGTAATGAATAGGGGTACACATCATACTGCTACCAGGAGTATGCACTAGTGTTTTGTCAGTTTTTTTTTTTTTTACCTTTCACACTGTATAATAGACAGTGATAGATTTCAATTATGTACAGTATATCCATTTCTTAACTATATATTGGCCACTTATATGGCCTCCTAGTGATCAGAATGGTTAGTTTACTGTACACAATGGTGCAGCCAAGATGGCAGCTATGACGTCCATGAAGAATGGGTCTAAATCATGCTAAACATTATTTACCTACATGGATAGTGGGAACCAGTACAAGTCTTTCTTCTCATGGGGCTCTCTATGTTGTTAAATAAGCAGCCAAATGGCCACAAGTCTATTTTCTAAATATAGGGCAGAGAATCAGTAAGCACCAGATAATCCTGTTATGAGGTTGGAATGGTGGTATCAACCAACATGAGAGGGGACTCTATTTTGTTCTTTCTATGAAGCCTGCTCTTCTCTATTTTTTGCCCTGATAGAAAGTCCCAAATTAATGCATTTGTTAGGGTACTTTCCCACTGCCGTTTCTGGGTCCGCCTGTGAGATCCGTTTCAAGGCTCTCACAAGCAGCCCCAAACGGATCAGTTTAGCCCCAATGCATTCTGAATGGATAAGGATCCATTCAGAATGCATCAGTTTGGCTCCGTCCGATTGGCGATGCGGAACCAAACGGATCCGTCCTGACTTACAATGTAAGTCAATAGGGACGGATCCGTTTACATTCACACAATATGGTGCAATTGTAAACGGATCCGTCCCCCATTGACTTTCAATGTAAGTCAGGACGGATCCGTCTGACTTACACTTAGACTTTTTTTTACATAGTAATGCAGATGGATTCGTTCTGAACGGATACCAGAAGAAGCCGCGGCACTCAGAAGGATAAATTCCAATTTCTTTATTTCACCTCTTGTGGCAATGTTTCGACCAAACGGTCTTTATCAAGCACGGTGCTTGATAAAGACCGTTTGGTCGAAACGTTGCCACAAGAGGTGAAATAAAGAAATTGGAATTTATCCTTCTGAGTGCCGCGGCTTCTTCTGTTGTTACTTATCACGGGAACCCACAGACCGGGATCCAACGCTGCAGGCACCACCACGAATTGGAAAACTGGGACTCCAGTGAGTAGTGCTGACCTAACAATATTTTTGGTGATGAACGGATACCAGCGTTTGCATTATAGGTGCGGATCCGTCTGTCCACATACCAGACGGATCCGCACTTAAACGCAGGTGTGAAAGTAGCCTTATGTGCTTTGCAGCTTTTTGTGCACTGACAAGAAGTGGGACACAAAAGTAGGTTTTATAGACTCTTAACAGGCAATTTCCACATGACATAAAAATATAAAAAATACACAAATTACATTTTTTTATACTACTAGAGATTTGTAAAAAGTTGCATTTTCAACAGAACTGGGACTGTAAACATGATAATTTTCTCTATTTGGATCATTACTTTAATAGCATCTAAGTAGGCAGATGGTGAAGATGCTGCTGAGATCTCAATTGTATCTAATCAGCAGGCTTGTTTTTTTAAGAGGGAATAATGCTAAAGAAACAAAGAGGACATTGTTTTAGAAGATATTCTTCATCACTTCCTCCATTTTATCAAACGTTTTCAAAATAGAACATGCCTCCTCTGCTGGACATACACATTTAACATTAAATTCTTTATAACTCCATAGATTGCTTATAAAACCTACTTGAAGGTCATTTATAAACAAATTAAGAAGGAGACTGCCCAGTGTTGAACCCTAAGGAATTCCACGAGACACTGTCTGGCCAGCTAGAGCTACTAGTCTTTTATGCTGATTAAATTGATGTCATGGTACTGAATCTTTAAAAGCATTTAAGAATAGAATAGAAAAAAAATGTAATTACAAGTCATATACTGTAATTTGCATCTCATTGTCAATTACAGCAGTCACTTTTCCTACACAGCACGACTCACAGAGATATTTGAAAGACTACTTTGAAGAATAACAGTTTATTAAATATACGAAGAGAACATTTGACTTATGGTGGCCTTAAAGGCATTTCCACTTAATGCTCACATTAGAATAGAGGACAAATTTGAAAAAAAAAAGAAGATTAAAAATGGTATGATTTTTATTTTTTTAAGAACTTATAATGAAAACTTGCTTTCAATCTCTTTGATAATTTTCAGAATTTTTTACTTTTTGGGACACAGTGAAATAGTTCTCTTAGTTACAAGCTGATGAATATTACAAAGAGTGCCTCTAGGTAATTCATTCTGCTAAGCATTCAATGTTCCATGAAACATTTTGCAGGTTTGATAAAGTATCATGGAAAGATTGCTGGACAGAAAGAAATAAATGTAGCCAAGCTGAAGCTCTGAATTTAGTTCAATTGCTGCTAACAGAAAGCAGTTTCAAGTGAACTTACTTTTTTTTGTTAAATTCTGTGTTACTACAAAAACTTGCAAGAAATTAGACATAATGAGTAGGAGTATATGGTGGGAAATGTTTCTCCAGAATCCAAGAGAATCAAATGACATTCAGAAGTAGAATATTGTATATAAGGTGGGTCATCTAATGGCTTATATAATATAATGTATTCTGTATGTAAGCATGGAGACCCTGGAATGTAGATAAGTGGTCTTACATAATTAAAATCTCTATGGGAGCCATCACTAGGATATAATGAGGCATCACAATTGGCAGGGAAAAGATTTATCCATGCCTATTTAATTATGAAAGCAATGTTTATTAGATCCTAGACTAAGATTTTTCAAACCACCAAAAGCTCAGTAGCAATTTGAAAAATTGTAGTATGGATGTTTCCACCTATTCAAGCTCCTGTAGGTGTCACTTCTGCAGCCAAAAAAGGTCTACTCGAAAAAGGTATGAGCTCCACAAGATGTTTGACGGGGTCCTGTGATATCTGGCATGTTAGAAGCAGATCCTGTGAGTTATGAGGTGGGATCTCAATTGATCAGTCTACATATCAGTCTTATTTTTATAGCAAATCCAACAGACGTTCAATTGGATTGATGTTTGAGGATTCTTAAGGCCAAGTCAACACTTTGAATTCTTAATCTTCTTCTTTAAATTATTCTTGAGCAATTCATTGTGGCAATGTGCAGTTGCCTGCTAATACAGGCCACTGACATTAGGGAACAGTGTTGCGATGAAGGACTGTTTTTAGTCTACAACAGTGTCTAATTAGGTGGTATATGTTGGAGTAACATCCAGATGAATTCCAACATAGCAGATCATTGCGCAGAGCATCACGTTACCTCCTCCAACTTGTTTTCCCAACATAAAGGTTCCTGGTGTCATTTCTTCTTTAAATAGTTGAAAAACAGGCACCCTGCCTTCCACATTATAAAAAAGAAAATGTGATTCTTTATCCCAGACCAAATTCTTCTATTGCTCTATGTACCAGTTCTGATGCTCACTTGCACTTCCTATAACCCCATTAGCTTTTTCCTCAATTTAGCCCATGTTAGCTCTTGAGTAGGGTCAGACCAGGAGGGATATATTCTTGCTCCGCACATACATCATAAAAAACCTTTGGTACACATGACTCTTTCATAGGTTCTCCATGCGTCATTTCTTGGACCATTTTTGGTAGTGTTGACGATTAAAATTTTTGGATCCAGAGGCAGGAAACTCCCTGTATCTCAATCCCTTTATGAACTTGTGGTCAATCCTCAAAAAGTAGGCGGACTTTGTGAAAACCAAAATTTAAACTTTTTGCCACAACTAAACATTTAATACAATGTAAAAGTCTAAATGTGTGAAGTAGATTCCCACCTAAAACATGAAATTGATAATATATTTGAAAATAATGCCCTAATTTATCAAGATGGGCAAGTGCTACTCCAGTCTTGATAGAGCCTGTGCAGCCAAAGGAGGCATTTCATTTATGATGAGGCACAAGTATGATCATAAATTAATTGTCTATTCCAGTGCGCCAGACTGAAATCTACAACAGCTCGGGGCTGCCATAGATTTCAGCCATTATTCAAGTATGTTTCTTGCGATGGCTGTATAAAAATGCCAGCTGCACTTAAAAAAAAATCTCAGTGGCATTTAAAAAGTCACAAACCTGGGTTTTGTGATAAGAGAAATGTGAAAGTCTCATAATGTAAAAGAAAAACAATTACCAGACTTCAGTAACTGATTTTCTAATACATGGGCAATTTGTTATGTTTTAGATAGATATTCCAGCCTTGATATTTTATATGAATAGGAACTGAAATAGCAGCTGATATGATTTAATAGGCTGTTAGGGTACGACCACAAGGTCAGGTTTCTGTATGCAGTTTTGAAAGCCAAAACCAAGAGTGAAAAGAGGAGAAGTTGTATCTGTCCTTTAGACTTTCTCTCCTTTCATGATCCACCCATGATCTTGGCTTCCAAAACTACATGCAGATACCTTTCAGATAGATATCCCCAGGCCATAGAGGAAAGCTGCAGTCTTAGATGCCTCTGTACACTACACTTACAACTAAGCCCACGTTCACATCTGCGCTAGTTGTTTCCATTCTATTCCATTAGAGGAGCATAGCAGCAAAAATATTCGGATTCGGCACATACCTGAAACCATACCCCATTGACTATAGTGAGGCCTGTTCAGTTTCCATTCAGGTGTCCATTTTCTAGTGAAAAACAAAGTCCTTTATATGGGTAACACACACACTCTTAACTCAAATTTCTTAACTCATCGCGTTATCTTTAAACAAAAGCCTTTGAAAAGCAAATGCTTAACACATTTAGTTGCATTTAGTTTAGATAACAACATATCTCATAAAGCATGTGTGTCAACCCTGCTACATCCGTGTATATATATGTATTAAGGCATTTGCCTGGATTTGTGGGAGGGGCTGAGGTCCGCCTCCAGCCTATTTAGGGCACCCCCCTTACCTGGCTCCTGCACCGTCCGAGGTCTGAGCTTTGTCCCTCCCACCACTCCACTCATTTACAACTCATTTCTTTTATGTCTTTTTCCTTGGGTGGGCCCTCTTCTTTCTTAGGCCTACCTCGTCCTCGGTTTCGGCACACCACAACCGACTGCATTTCTTTCCCTGCTTCCCAGGGCTCTTCTCTGTACTACCGTAAGCACCTAACACAAGTATATATATATATATATATATATATATTGTGACACAGTGGGGGGTTGTGTCTGGTAAGGCAGGTATTTTCCTCCCAACATGTGCAGCAGATGGACCGTAGTTTGAGTGCCGTTCTGGGTTTTGTGTCGTGCTAGAGGGATGAGAGCCGCATGCTGGGGAAACTGGGGTGTGTGAATTAACACCAAGACTGCAAAATTACATGCTGTTTACTGCAATTGTCTCAAGTGTGGATAAACACTGACGTTTTGAGTTAAGAACTTGTATTTTGCCTCTGTACTGCGCCCGCTTACTGTATCTACCAGAGCGAAACCCCACAATTGGGGTAAACACAAATATTTTGGGTTTCTGCATTTTTCAGGCACGGTTGCATGTCGTACATTAAACCAGCTGTATTACAACCAGTGCCCCAAGACAAAATCGAGGCTATTGTGAAGGCCCTCATGGAGGCTAATCTGCAGCTACAAGAGACAAACCTGCAGCAACGCAAGGCTAATAAGCAGCAGCAGGAAACTAACCAGATGCTGCTACAACATGTGATGGCGTTGCAGACAGCAGGAGCAACCCCGAGCGTCCACGATGCCCGGAAAGCAGTCTGTGCCACGATTCCTAAGATGACCCCTGCAGACGACATCGAAACCTACCTGGCAATGTATGAAAAAAGTGACCAGGGAAAAGCAACCCCGTGACCAGTGGGCTGAGGTCGTTGCTCTATTCCTGGCATCCGATTCCCAGCTGGTGTATTTTGACTTGACAGACTATTAAGCGGCTGACTACCAAAAAGTAAAGGGTGAGATTTTGGCAAGACTGGGAGTGAATGGGTTGGTCCGGGCCCAGCGGGTACACCAGTGGGAGTTTAAGCCAGCTGAGCCTGCGAGGACCCAGTATTATGACTTACTCCATCTATCGATGTGCTGAGTCCCATGGCTATGCTGGATAGACTATTGGCTGATATGTTCTTTTCCACCCCCTCTCCATCACTGTATCGGCCAGGTGTCTTCTGGCAACGCCCTAGAAATGGTGGACCTGGTGGAGTAATACGAGGCTACAAAGACTGTTACAAGGGGTTCTTTTGTGAGGGGGGCAGTCAAACCCCGTAAATCTCCATCCCAGACCCAGCGACTTGTACCAACCAAACCCACCCGGGATGTACCCTCTATGGACCTGGCTCCGATAGTCTGCTGGCAGTGTCAGGAGCCAGGCCATGTAAGAGCTGACTGTCCCCATCAGGTGGAACCCATGGATACTAACTATGGCTACCGTCAGTCGCTATATGCCAGAAAGCTGTGTGCAGCATGTACCCCAAAAACTCTAAACCACCTATGCCAGGTGGAGGTAGGAGACACTCGAGCGGAGGCTCTGCTGGACTTAGGGAGTCTGGTTACCCTAGTAAGGGCTCCCCTTGTACGGTCAGCAGAGTATACTGGCCGGAAAGTCGGGGTCATGTGCATACATAGAGAGTTAGACTATCCCACCACACTAGTGTCTCTAACCACAGGGGCTGGCAGATGGACTCATGAAGTGGCAGTTGCCCCAAATTTACACTACAAACTTATAATATGGAGAGACTTCCTGGGCTTCCCGACACTGTGGCCTTCTATGAGAGTGACTGATACCCATGAGACAGGGGTAACCCTAGCAGAGTGGCCCGGCTCAGGGGGGAGACTAGAACTCTGGGAACCTGAGACTGAAGGGCCAGCGGTATGGGTGACTGCCACTTTGAAGGTAGAGGGGTGGAAAACCCTGCTAAGTGTGATGGTGGGAAATGTGGAGAACTTGCTGCCAGGTTCTGAATTGGCAGACCTCAATGTCTCCGGGGATAATTTTGGTACCGCCCAACGTCGGGACCCAACCCTATCCCACGCCTGGGAAAATGTGTTAATAGTAGATGGTGAACCACAACAACCTGGGGCAGAGTCAGTGTTTCCCCGTTCTGTGGTTCATCAGGATATGTTGTATCAGGTAAACCAACTACAGGGTGAGCCTATTGAACAGTTGGTGGTCCCCAAGGCTTATCGCAAGCCTTTGTTAGATCTAGCCCACCAACATGTTCTTGGGGGTCACCTGGAGCTGCAGAAAACTCAGGATCATATTCTACAGATGTTTTACTGGCCCAGCATATTCAAAGTAGTGGAAGAGTTTTGTAAGTCTTGCCCGACCTGCCAGATAACTAACCCCCAGCCTCATTTCCGTAGTCCCCTAGTACCTCCCCCCGATTATCGAAGTACCGTTTGACTGAATAGCTATGGACCTCATAGGCCCAGTACCAAAGTCCGTCAGAGGGCATCAACACATCTTAATCATTCTAGACTACGCCACTCGGTACACGGAGGCGGTGCCACTGTGACATACCTCGGCTAAACTCATAGCTAAGGAGTAAATGGAAATGTTTTCCCAAGTAGGGCTACCTAAAGAGCTTCTGACCGACCAAGGGACCCCTTTTATATCCAAGGTGATAAGGGAACTCTGTAAGTTGCTGCACATAAAACAACTACGGATGTCCATTTACCATCCGCAATCGGACGGTCTAATAGAACGGTTTAACCAAACATTAAAAAATATGTTGAAAAAGGTAATGTCTAAAGATGGGAAGGACTGGGAGCTCCTTCTGCTTTATTTAATGTTCGCTGTGTGAGATGTACCCCAGGCCTCTACTGGGTCTCGCCCTTCAAACTGCTATATGGCAGACACCCTCGCGGTCTCTTGAATGTGGCCAAAGAGGCGTGGGAACAACAACCCACTCCACATAAAAGTGTCATTGAGTACGTTACCCAGATGCAAGATCGGATAGAGACAGTGTTGCCTCTTGTTAGGGAGCATATGGAGGCAGCTCAGCGAGCCTAGAAATGGGTCTATAATTGGCAGGCTCGGGTCCGGATCTTTAACCCAGGTGATCGTCTTTTCGTTCTGGTGCCGACCGTGGACAGTAAGTTTCTAGCTAGGTGGCAGGGGCCCTACAAGGTACACCAGCCAGGACGGCGAAAGCCAAAGCAGGTTTAATAGTGTGAATTTATTCAAACCGTGGAAAGATAGGGAAACCTGTACAGATGACAGCCCACGGCCGGGTTTTCTAGGAGAAGAGGTACCAGCCCCTCTGTCTGATGCAAGAGAGGCGGCTGCCACAGTAAAAATTGCTGACAGCCTCTTCTCTAAACATACTCAGGAAGCCAGGGAGTTCGTTAGTCAGAACACGGATGTGTTTCCGGATCTCCCTGGACGCACTTCTATAATCCAATATGACATTGTCACTGAGCCTCCGGCAAAAGTCTGATTAAAACCATACCGGGTACCCGAGGCTCAGCGAAAAGCCATCTCGGAGGAAGGGCAGCTAACGACTTTCGAAAACTTAACGAGGTTTCCAAATTCGATGCGTATCCCATGCCCCGGGTGGATGAGCTCATTGAGAGGTTAGGACAAGCCTGTTTTTTTTTCTGTTTTGGACCTCACAAAAGGGTACTGGCAGGTGCCCTTAATAGAGGCTGCCAAAGAGAAAACTGCCTTCATCACGCCTGAGGGGCTGTATCAGTACAAGGTGCTACCCTTTGGTCTGCATGGCACCCCCGCCACTTTTCAGCAACTAATGGACATTGTGCTTCGTCCACCTTGTCGGTACGCTTCGGCTTACCTGGATGATATTGTCATACACAGTACCGACTGGGAAAGTCAACCTACCCAAAATGCAGGCTATAGTGGACTCCCTTCGGAAAGCTGGCCTAACCGCTAACCCAAAAAATGTGCAATAGGGTTAGAAGAGACTAAGTACCTGGGGTATGTCATTGAGCGCGGAGTCATCAAACCCCAAGTTAACAAAATAGAGGCGATACGGAATTGGCCCTGACCTCTCACCACTAGGCAAATAAAGTCATTCCTGGGAATGGTGGGCTATTACATGAGATTTGTTCCCCACTTTGCTACTCCAGCCGTGCCCTTGACAGGGCTCTTGAAGGGATGAAAATCAGTGATGGTTCGCTGGGATGATTAGGCGGAAGAGGCTTTTGCCGCTTTGAAGTCGGCCCTGTGTGGGTCATCAGTTTTGGTGACGCCCGACTTCAAGAGGGAGTTCGTGGTAAAGACGGATGTCTCTGAGGTAGGCCTCGGTGCTGTACTGTCTCAGGAGGTCAATGGGGAGGAGCATCCCTTTGTCTTCCTAAGCACACCCCAGCTGAAACCAGGTACAGTATAGTGGAGAGATAGTGCCTGGCTATCAAGTGGGCACTCGAGTCTCTCCGCTACTATTTGTTGGGGAGAAAGTTCTGCCTGGTGACCGACCTCTCCCCTCTCAAGTGGATTAGCCAGACCAAAGACAGGAATGCCCGGGTCACCAAATGGTTTTTGTCTCTGCAGAACTTTAAGTTCTTGGTAGTACACAGAGCAGGCCGGTTGCAGGCTCAGCAGATATGTCTCTGTTTTTGGGATCTAAGGCTTTGTGACGTGCTGGAGGGATGAGAGCCGCATGCTGGGGAAACAGACCCCCTAAAGCCTGCTGTGGACTATTGAAGGCAAAACTGCCAGCAAGTTGACTTGTTATATGAACTTTCCATTGTGTGAATTAACACCAAGACTGCAAAGTTACGTGCTGTTTTCTGCAATTGCCTCGAGTGTGAATAAACACTGGTGTTTTGAGCTAAGAACTTGTATTTTGCCTCTGTACTGCGCCCGCTTACCCTATCTACCAGAGCAAAACCCCACTATATATATATACAGTGGATATTAAAAGTCTACACACCCCTGTTAAAATGTCAGGTTTCTGTGCTGTAAAAAAACGAGACAAAGATAAATCATTTCAGAATCGTTTCCACCTTTAATGTGACCTATAAACTGTACCAATCAATTAAAAAGCAAACTGAAATCATTTAGGTGGAGGGAAGAAAAAAAATAATAATAATAATGTGGTTGCATAAGTGTGCACACCCTCTTATAACTGGGGGTGTAGCTGTGTTCAGTATTAAGAAATCACATTCAAAATAATGTTAAATAGGAGTCAGCATACACCTGCCATCATTTAAAGTGCCTCTGTTTAACCTCAAATAAAGTTCAGCTGCATTAGTTGGTCTTTCCTGACATTTTCTTAGTCACATCCCACAGCAAAAGCCATGGTCTACAATGAGCTTCCAAAGCATCAGAGGGACCTCATTGTTAAAAGGTATCAGTCAGGAGAAGGGTACAAAAGAATTTCCAAAGCATTAGATATACCATGGAACACAATGAAGTCAGTCATCATCAAGTGGAGAAAATATGGCACAGCAGTAACTTTACCAAGATCTGGAAGTCCCTCCAAAATTGATGAAAAGACGAGAAGAAAACTAGTCTGGGAGTCTACCAAGAGCCTACAGAAACATTAAAGGAGCTGCAGAAATATCTAGCAAGTATTGGCTGTGTGGTACATGTGATAACAATCTCCCGTATTCTTCATATGTCTGGGCTATGGGGTAGAGTGGCAAGATGAAAGCCTTTTCTTACGAAGATAAACATCCAAGCCAGGCATTTTGCAAAAACACATCTGAAGTCTCCCAAAAGCATGTGGGAAAAGGTGTTATGGTCTGATGAAACCAAGGTTGAACTTTTTGGCCATAATTCCAAAAGATATGTTTGGGGCAAAAACAACACTGCACATCACCAAAAGAACGCCATACCCACAGTAAAGCATCTTGCTTTGGGGCTGTTTTTCTTCAGCTGGAACTGGGGCCTTAGTTAAGCTAGAGGGAATTATGAACAGTTCCAAATACCAGTCAATATTGGCACAAAACCTTCAGCCTTCTGCTAGAAAGCTGAACATGAAGAGGAACTTCATCTTTCAGCATGACAATGACCCAAAGCATACATCCAAATCAACAAAAGAATGGCTTCACCAGAAGAAGATCAAAGTTTCGCAATGGCCCAGCCAGAGCCCAGACCTGAATCCGATTGAAAATCTGTGGGGTGATCTAAAGAGGGCTGTGCACAGGAGATGCCCTTGCAACCTAAAAGATTTGGAGGGTTTTTGCAAAGAAGAGTGGGCAAATGTAGCCAAGTCAAAATGTGCCATGCTGATAGACTCATACCCAAAAAGACTGAGTGCTGTAATAAAATCAAAAGGTGCTTCAACAAAGTATTAGTTTAAGGGTGTGCACACTTATGCAACCATATTTTTTTATTTTTATATTTTTTCTTCCCTCTACCCAAAAGATTTCAGTTTGTTTTTAAATTGAGTTGTACAGTTTATAGGTCACATTAAAGGTGGAGAAAGTTCTGAAATGATTTATCTTTGTCTCATTTTTTTTTACATGACAGAAACCTGACAGGGGTGTGTAGATTTTGTATATCCACTGTGTATATATATATATATATATATATATATATATATATATAATCAGAAGCAAGATTATCTACATATCTACATTTCAAAAGTAAAAGATAATAGATTTTCAAACTGGGAAAATATTATTTGAATCTTGCAAAGAGAAAAAAAAATCATAAGATATAAACTTGCAAATGGAATTAATGGAATATTAATTAACACCTTATCACATTCTTCCCTGAGGTGCTAAAGGGGTTGTCTCATCATGGACAATGGGGGCATATCGCTAGGATATGCCCCCTTTGTCTTATAGGTGCGGGTCCCACGGCTAGGACCCACAACTATATCGAGAACAGAGCCTCGCAAGGTGGTGGCTGGTGGGCTCCGGTCCGGCCACCACCAAGCCGGCTCCCCATAGAAATGAATAAGAGCATAATGCGCATGTGTGGCCCTCGCTCCCATTAATTTCTATGGGGCCAATGGAAATAGCCGAGCCAGCTCTGCTATTTTCATCGGCCTCATAGAAAATGAACGGAGGGCGGCTGCGCATGTGCAGTGCGCCCTCCTTCACTTGTGGGGCTCCGGTCTCGATATAGGTGTGGGACCTGCACCTATAGACAATGGGTGCATATCCTACCGATATGCCCCAATTGTCTGTCATTATACAACCCCTTTAAGGCTGCCTGTACACAATCAGGTTTTGATAAGCTTTTCGGTTCTGAAGCTAAAACCAGGCGTGGGTTAACAAAGAGGAGAAGTAGAACCTTACAATCCCTTTATAATCCACACCTGGTTTTGGCTTCAAAACTGCATCTGAAAACCATTTCAAAACCTGACCTTGAATGGGCAGCCTTAATGGATTATCATAATTAAGGTGTAAATTGTGAAATATGATTACTTTGATTACGGGCAGAATGTAAACTTTCTTTTGAATTTTAGTGCTTTATATGCAATTAATATAATATTTAGATGATATGATATGTAATTTACATTTACAGCTTTCTCTTCAGATAAGGTTAGGTTAAGAACATTTATCTATGTTATTGTAAATTATAGGGATTCAAATATATTAGAAGTCTTTTTTACATTTCAAAGTGTGACAAATCAAAATTTTGAAATGCTATTTAAAGGGAACCTGTCATCTGGATTTTGGGTATAGAGCTGAGGACATGGCCGCTAGCACATCCGCAATACCCAGTCCCCATAGCTCTGTGTGCTTTTATTGTGTAAAAAAAACGATTTGATACATATGAAAATTAACATAAAAGAGTCATATCTTACTTGTGTGACCAGAGAAGAGTCATATTTTCAAGCTCTGACTCATCTCAGGTTAATTTGCATATGTATAAAATAGTCTTTTTACACAATAAAAGCACACAGAGCTATGGGAACTGGGTATTGCGGATGTGCTAGCGGCCATCTAGCACCTCATGTCCTCAGCTCTATTCCCAAAATCCAGGTGACAGGTTCCCTTTACGGTATGTACGCAGTCAGTGTCAGTGATTACCATCAGTTATTGTGAGCCAGAAAGCCAGGTGCAGGTCTAAACACAGAACAGGCACAAATCTTCCCATTATACTTTATCTCTGTGTAGACTCATTCCTGGTTTTGGTCCAAAATTACTGATGGAAATCACCAATCAAACACTGCGTGAAAGCAGCCTTAAATTATAAACTAGAATAATCATAAAAGGCAATAAGTACATGCAGGTAAACCACTTCCAGACCGGGCCATTTACCTCCTTACGGACCAGGCCTAATTTTGCAACTCTGACATGTGTCACTTTATGTGGTAATAACTTTGGAATGCTTTTACTTATTCAAGCCATTCAGAGATTGTATTTTTTTAAAGACGTTAGAAGGCTTAGAATTTTAGAAACAATTCTTAAAATTTTTAAGAATGTTTCCAAAACTCATTTTTTAAGGACCAGTTCAGGTCTGAAGTCACTTTGTAGGGCTTACGCAGTGGAAACCACCCATAAATGACCCCATTGTAAAAACTACACCCCTAAAGTTACTCAAAACTGATTTTACAAACTCTGTTAACCCCTTAGGTGTTCCGCAAGAATAAAAGGAAAATGGAGATGAAATTTCAAAATTTAACTTTTTTGTCAGAATCCCCACTTTGAGGGTTAACAGCCAAACAAACTTTATATTTTTTACCCTGATTCTGTGGATTACATAAATACCCCACATGTGGATGTAAACTGATGTAAGGGCACACGGCAGGGCGCAGAAGAAATGGAGCGCCATATGGTTTTTGGAAGGCAGATTTTGCTGAACTGGTTATTAGTAGTGATGTCCCGAACTATTCGCCGGCGAACAGTTCCCGGCGAACATAGCTTTTTCGCGTTCGCCGCGGCGGGCGAACATATGTATACATCATCATTGAGCAAACTTTGAACCTGTACCTCACAGTCAGCAGACACATTCCAGCCAATCAGCATACCCTCCCTCCCAGACCCTCCCACCTCCTATCAAAAAGCAAGGACAGCATCCATCTTGGATTCATTCTGAAGCTGCAGTGTCACAAATTTGACTAAGTTGTAATCGCAATGCGATTAATACAGGTTATATTAATCGCATTGCGAATTCAACTTAGAGCTGGGTTCCTAATGGTTGTATTGCTAGAATTGACGAATATAACAAATATAGCACTATATTCTCAATCTTTGTTATATTCTAGCAATACAACCATTAGGAACCCAGCTCTAAGTTGAATTCGCAATGCGATTACTATAACCTGTATTAATCGCATTGCGATTACAACTTAGATCTGAGTTCCTAATGGTTGTATTGCTAGAATTGACGAATATAACGAATATAGCACTATATTCTCAATCTTCGTTATATTCTAGCAATACGACCATTAGGAACCCAGCTCTAAGTTGAATTCGCAATGCGATTAATGCAGGTTATATTAATCGCATTGCGAATTCAACTTACAACACTCTGCGTCAACTACGTAATTTTCCATGGGAGTTTTGCAATGGATCCCCCTCCGGCATACCATAGTCCAGGTGTTCAGTACCCTTGAAACAACTTTTCCATTACTATTGTGGCCAGAAAGAGTCCCTGTGGGTTTTAAAATTCGCCTGCCTATTGAAGTCTGGGGCGGTTCGCCTGGTTCGCCCGTTCGGGAACATTCGCGGAAGTTCGCGTTCGCCGTTCGCGAACAGGAAATTTTATGTTCGCGACATCTCTAGTTATTAGATGCCATGTCTCATTTAAAACCCCCCTGATTCACCCTTACAGTAGAAACTACCCAAAATGTAACCCATTTTGGAAACTAGGGTTTAAGGTTTTATTGGTACTATTTTGGGGAACATATGATTTTTAGTTGCTCTATATTATGTTTTTTGTGAGGCAAGGTAACCAAAAAATTGCACTGTTTTTATTTTTTACAACATTCATCTGACAGGATAGATCATGTGCTATTTTTATAGAGCAGGTTGTTACGGACGCAATGATATCAAATATGTCTACTTTATTTGTTTCAGTTTTACATAATAAAGCATTTTTGGAAAAAAAAAGTTTTTGTGTCTCCATTTTCTGTACGCAATATTTATTTTTATTTTTGTGCCAATCATCTTGTGCAGGGGCTTGTTTTTTGCAGGAAGAGTTTATGTTTTTATTGGTACCATTTTTGGGTACATATGATTTTTTGATCATTCATTATTATACTTTATGGGGCAAGGTGACCCAAAAATTGGTTGTTTTAACACAGTTTTTATGTATTTATTTTTACAGTGTTCACCTGAGGGGTTAAGTCATGTTACATTTTTATAGAGCAGATCGCTACGGAAGAGGCAATACCTAATATGTATACTTTTTCTTATTTATTTAAGTTTGACACAATAATAGCATTTTGAAACCCCAAAAAATGATGTTTTAGGCCCATTTCACACGAGCGTGACGGATTAGGTCCCAATGCGTTCAGGGTGCGTTCAGTGAAACTCGCACTATTTTGCAAGCAAGTTCAGTCAGTTTTGTCTGCAATTGCGTTCAGTTGTTCAGTTTTTTCCGTGCGGGTGCAATGCGTTTTGATGCGTTTTTCACGCGCGTGATAAAAAACTGAAGGTTTACAAACAACATCTCTTAGCAACCATCAGTGAAAAACGCATCGCATCCGCACTTCCTCGCAGATGCAATGCGTTTTCACGCAGCCCCATTCAATTCTATGGGGCCAGGGCTGCGTGAAAAATGCAGAATATAGAGCATGCTGTGATTTTCACGCAACGCAGAACTGATGCGTGAAAAACAACGCTCATGTACACAGACCCATTGAAATGAATGGGTCAGGATTCAGTGCGGGTGATATGCGTTCACGTCACGCATTGCACCCGCGCGGAAAACTCGCTCGTGTGAAAGGGACCTTAGTGTCTCCACAGTCTGAGAGCCAAAGCTTTTTTATTTTTGACCAATTGTCTTAGTTAGGCCTCTTTCACACGAGCATGACGGATTAGGACCATTTTGTAAGCAAGTTCAGTCAGTTTTGTCTGCAATTGCATTCAGTTGTTCAGTTTTTTCCACGCGGGTGCAATGTATTTTGATGTGTTTTTTACACGCTTGATAAAAAGCTGAAGGTTTACAAACAACATCTCCTAGCAATCATCATTGAAAAAGGCATGGCATCCGCACTGGCTTCCGGATACAATGCGTTTTTCATTGAAGCCCTATTCACTTCTATGGGGCTAGGGCTGCGTGAAAAACGCAGAATATAGAACATGCTGCGTTTTTAACGCTCATGTACACAGACCCATTGAAATGAATAGGTCAGGATTCAGTGCGGGTGCTATGCATTCACGTCACGCTGAAAACTCGCTCGTGTGAAAGAGGCCTTAGGGCCAAATTTTTTGCAGGATGAGGTGACGGTTTGATTGGTTCTATTTTGTGGGGCATACACCTTTTTGATCGCTTGGTGTTGCACTTATGTGATGTTAGGTGACAAAAAAATAGCTTTTTGGCACAGTTTTTATTTTATTTTTATTACGGTGTTCACGTGAGGGGTTAGGTCATGTGGTATTTTTATAGAGCTGGTTGTTACGGATGCGGCGATACCTAATATGTATACTTTTTTTATTTAGTTCACTTTAACACAATAATAGTATTTTTGAAACAAAAAATTATGCTTTACAGGTGAAACTCAAAAACTTAGAATATCGTGCAAAAGTCCATTTATTTCAGTAATGCAAATTAAAAGGAATTGCATTAATGCAGCTTAAAATTCGAATTTTGTGAAAAGGTACAATATTCTAGGCTCAAAGTGTCACACTCTAGTCGGCTAATTAATCCATAGCCCCTGAGCAAAGGGGACCTCAAAATTGTGACTTTGGGGTTTCATAAGCTGTAAGCCATAATCATCCAAATTATAACTTTATTTAGGTTTGAAATATCTCGCTTTGCATGTAATGAGTCTATCTCATATGTTAGTTTCACCTTTTAAGTTGCATTACTGAAATAAATGAACTTTGCACAATATTAAAATTTTTCGAGTTTCATCTGTAATGTCTCCACGTTCTGGGAGCTATAGGTTTTTTTTTTTGTTTTTTAGCGATTTTCTTATGTAGGGGCTCATTTTTTGTGGGATGAGGTGATGGTTTTATTGTTACCATTTTGTGAGACATATGCCTTTTTGATCACTTGGTGTTACATTTTTTGTGATGTAAGGTGACAAAAATAGCTTTTTTTTACACTTTTTTTATGTTGTTCATCGGACGGGGTGGATCATGTAATATATTTATAGAGCCGGCCGTCATGGACGCGTAAATACCAAATATGTCTATTTATTTATTTTTCTATATTTTTTTCATTTATTTTTTATTACTTAATTGGGGAATTAGTTTTTTTTACATGTAAAACCTTTTTTTTTATTTTTTTTTATAAAATACTTTATGCACTCTCCCGACCCTGGCGGTCACATGACTACTGGGTAGAGACAGGAAGCGCATAGCTCAACCAGCGCTGTGTATACAGCAATCTAGAAGGTAGGGACACCTGGGAACTGTCCCTGCCTTCCCTCTGGGTTGCCCTGCTGTCACTAACAGTGGGCCCCCCACTCGGCAGCTGCACGATTAGTGTGTAGCTGCCATCTCTGAAAGGACGTTTTAGAACTTCCATTTAGAGATAAACAACCGCCCATAGGATGTTTATATCCTATGGGCGGTCGGGAAGTGGTTAAGTAATGATTGTCAGCATAGGCTGTTTCAGACATACTATGGCATCATTTGTGGGAAAAAATATTTTTGTGCAGCATTTTTCTGGTATTTTTCCCTTTAAAAAAAAACACTGCAGCCAGATGTCAGCTCTAAGTCAATAGGAAAATATAAAATAGTGTAATGTTTGTAACCTTTTTCTTCACTTTGGCATATTTTTGGGTCAGTATTTTCTCTATAGGACTTGTGTGTGGCAAGAATTGCATGCTACCAAGTTAGCCAGAAAAAATGATGTGAAGTTGAATACCTTTGCGTTAATAAATACAAAGGGAATAATAACGTTATAGGCTAACCAGTAAAACATACTACAAGCTTTCAGAGCACAAAGGCTCCTTCGTCAGGCTGAATTAGGCTGCGTTCACATGGGCGAGATTTCCGCGCGGGTGCAATGGGGTAGGTGAACGCATTGCACCCGCACTGAATCCGGCCCCATTCATTTCAATGGGGCTGTTCAAATGAGCGATGATTTTCACGCATCACTTGTGCGTTGCGTGAAAATCGCAGCATGCTCTATAATCTGCGTTTCTCACCCAACGCAGGCCCCATAGAAGTGAATGGGGTTGCGTGAAAATCGCAAGCATCCGCAAGCAAGTGCGGATGCGGTGCGATTTTCACGCATGGTTGCTAGGTGACAGTCTATTCACTGTAGTATTTTCCCTTATAACATGGTTATAAGGGAAAATAATAGCATTCTGAAAACAGAATGCATAGTAAAATAGCGCTGGAGGGGTTAAAAAAAATAAACAAAATAACTCACCTTCTCCTCTTGATCGCAAAGTTCCCGGTCTCTTCTTTACTTCTTTAATGATGAGTTGTGGGCTAAAGGACCTTTGGTGACGTCAGATCACATGCTCCAATCACATGGTCCATCACTGTTAACTCACCTTCTCCTCTTGTTCGCGAAGTTCCCGGTATGATGAGTTGCTCCAATCACATGGTCCATCACTGTTAACTCACCTTCTCCTCTTGTTCGCGAAGTTCCCGGTATGATGAGTTGTGGGCTAAAGGACCTTTGGTGACGTCAGATCACATGCTCCAATCACATGGTACATCACCACAGTGATGGACCATGTGATTGGAGCATGTGATCTGACGTCACCAAAGGTCCTTTAGCCCACAACTCATCATACCGGGAACTTCGCGAACAAGAGGAGAAGGTGAGTTAATTTTTTTATTTTTTTTAACCCCTCCAGCGCTATTTTACTAAGCATTCTGTATTCAGTATGCTATTATTTTCCCTTATAACCATGTTATAAGGGAAAATAATACAATCTACACTACAACTAACCCAAACCTGAACTTCTGTGAAGAAGTTCGGGTCTGGGTACCACAGTGGGTTTTTTATCACGCATGTGCAGAACACATTGCACCCGCGCGATAAAAACTGAACATCGGAACGCAATCGCAGTCAAAACTGACTGCAATTGCATTTCTACTCGCGCGGGTTTGCCGCAACACACCGGGACGCATCCGGACCTAATCCTGAGGAACAGGCACAACTCTTATAGGATGTTACAGAAAAACATGCACATGAGGGGATGCATAATTAAGATAAGGCCAAGCAACAAGCGGACATGGTCAGCGTAGGCAATGTAGATTAGGGATTGGGAGTCAAACTTAGGCTACTTTCACACTTGCGTTCGGAGCGGATACGTCTGGTGTCTGCACAGACGGATCCGCTCCTATAATGCAAATGATGGTATCCGTTCAGAACAGATCCGTCTGCATTATATTTCAGAAAAAAATCTAAGTCTAAAAGTTAGTCAGATGGATCCGTCCTGACTTTACATTGAAAGTCAATGGGGGACAGATCCGTTTAAAATTGCACCATATTGTGTCAACTTCAAACTGATCCGTCCCCAGTGACTTACATTGTAAGTCTGGACGGATCCGTTTGGCTCCGCACGGCCAGGTGGACACCCGAACACTGCAAGCTGCGTTCGGGTGTCTGCCTGCTGAGCGGAACGGAGGCCAAGCGGTGCCAGACTGATGCATTCTGAGCGGATCCGCGTCCACTCAGAATGCATTGGGGCTGTACGGATCAGTTCGGGGCCGCTTGTGAGACCCTTCAAACGGAACTCACAAGCGGAACCCCGAACACAAGTGTAAAAGTAGCCTTAGGCCTCATGCACACGACTGTTGTTGGGTTCCGTGTCCGTTGTTCCGTTTTTTGTGCGGACCCATTGAAAACTCAGAAAATGCACCGTTTGTCATCCGCGTCCGTGATCCGTGTTTCCAGTCCGTCAAAAAAATATGACCTGTCCTATTTTTTTGACGAACAACGGTTCAAAGACCCATTCAAGTCAATGGGTCTGTGAAAAAACACAGAGGCACACAAGATTGTCATCCGCGTCCGTGATCCGTGTCTGTTTTTTTCCTATCATTTTCAAGGCATTTTCCTATCATTTTTATTTTTTTTTCACTTTTCTTGTCTGGTGATCCTCCAAAAATCAAGGAAGACACACGGAAGAAAAAACGGACACGGATCACGGAACAACAGAACCCCGTTTGGCGGACCGTGAAAAAATACTGTTGTGTGCATGAGGCCTTTGGGTCAATTTTGGCTAAACAGTGGGCCATAAGACTAGGGGTTTATTGACTGGAATGTAGTCATGATTTTAAACTCTCATGTTTTCCTGTCTCTATCATTCTTAAAATTCCCTTTGAGAATTAAAACCTTTAAGTCATCCATGAAGTGTCCTGGTCCAGAGAAATGGATTCCCACAGTTGTGGTTTATTTTGAATCTGTGCAAGTTTAATCTAGATCGCAGTTTCTGTACAGTCTCCCCAATATAAATACCTCTATTAGGACACATTGTACAGAGTATCATGTACACCACATTGGAACATTCATATGAGAAGGTGTTGGGTATACGGACTGTATTTGTGGATAAGACATGTGTGCAGGAAGGTTGCATGGAAAAGTGCCCGTCTGTGATGGTGATGAGAGGGCCCTCCTGACAAGTTTAATGGTTTAATTCCAGAAGATGTAGGACTAAAAACACGTATGGAGGATGTCCAGAGTGTTTCAATGGATAGGACAAACTACAGTACTAACTTAATTGTCTGAGATGTACGTGTATATCCCTATGTCTTTAGGATACCATTGGTTGTTTTCTGTGCTTGTTTATGGCAGGAAATACCTAAAATAGTATCTGCTGTAAGAATATGCTCTTAATAACAATGAATTTTGAAAAGCTCCTTACCACCCTGTTTTCAATGTTAGCACTTATAAAAACTGCACAAACTTCAAGTATTTGTCATATACTTATTTTGCAAGCATTTTTGTTGGCAATTTTATCTTTAACACCCTTTCTTGGCATTAATCAAGTTACATAAAGAAGCTACAGATAAAATGCTCTAACAGATTATGCTGCATTTTGAGAAAAAATAAATAAAAAATAACATCTAGCCCAAACATGCCGCAAATCTTTAACCAAAACATGAGGCCAAGGCCTCACAGATGAAGTGTACCTACGATAAAAATTATAGACCTCTCCATTCTTTCTAGGTGGGAAAACTTAAAAAATCTCCATTGTATCAAATACTTATTTTCCCCGCTATATATAAGTCAAAATCTGTCTCCATATTTTTAGGTTAGTTCATTTTGTGAATTCCAGAAGGCAGTTTCAGCAGACAATTACGGGAATCAGCTGGATGGGATGTGGTGAAGAGAACAGTCTGCCAGAATTGACACCGCAGGTGTGAAAGTGAGCCTAAGGCCGAATGCACACGGTCCGTGGTATCCCGGTCTGGATTCCTGCTGACAGCAGGAGCGCACGGCGTCATAGGTTGCTCTGACGCCGTGGGCTTCATGCCGCCGCTGCACTACAATAATACACTCGTATGATCTATGTTCATTTTTATCATATGAGATTGTCGGAAAAACCTGATTGTCGCTGACCTGCCTAAGGCCAGGTTCATATCACCGTTTAATATTCCGTTCTGATCCGTCAGAAGAACAGAAAAATAAATATAAAACATGGATCTTGTATTATAAGCATTTGTTATGCTCAGTTATGTACATTTTGCATTCGTTTTAGCCATTTCTGTTTCAGATCCGTTATTTTAGACTGAAAAAAAAATACTTTGTGCAGGACTTTTTTTCCGTCTAAAATAAGGGATCTCAGATGGAAATGGCTAAATGGGATGCTAAATGCGTAAAACTGAACATAACGGATGCTTAAAATACAGGATCTGTTTTTTTGTTTATTTCTCTGTTCTTCTGACGGATCAGAATGGAAAACTAACTGGTGATGTGAACCCGGCCTTAGATGTGGCAGGGGAAAATAAGCCAGAATGTGTGCCACTTTTTTTGGCGCACAGACCATTACTTTTACACAATAGACAAATCTGAAGAAAAACTTCAAATTGTCCCCTTGGATCTTGCAGATTTTAGAGCCGTTTTCTAAAATAGTTTAAAGGTGTAATATTTATGCTAGGTGTGACCCCAGCCTAAAGGGCCCTTTATACGGGCAGAGAATCCTAAAGATAATCGCTTACAAATATTAATAGGAACGCTTGTTTGCGATTATTTGGCGGTCCAAATGTACCGCCGATTACACAACAATCCGATCGTTTGTGCACACACAAAGATCATCGTTTGCCGGCAACATAATGTGATGTGTAAACATGATCTGCTGCAGCAATCAACTAGCCAGTATGGGGATTGAGAAATTGTATTTTTGATCACTCCTCCCCATACTCTGTAGGAGATTGCTGTATGTAAATGCACTAGTCTCCTCCACCAGAGAGTAGCAGATTGTTGGGAAGGAACGCTTCCTTCCCAACAATCTGCTGGTCTGTAGTCCCATTAAAAGGGACTTTAAAGAAAATGCTTCACCAAAAATTGTATCTGCCACACTTCCTACTTGTTCAGTTCTGCTCATGAATTAGGCAGCGCTGTTCAGATGAGCAGTACTGGCCAATCCAAGGTAAGTATGAAGTATCTACGGCTACCAAATACACAGTCTGAGAAGCAATGCAGCCCTCTTGAAATAAGAATTCAGGAATTAGTAGATCTGCAGCTAAATAGATATGTGTTCATTCCCCAGTTTGTGAATTTGTTTCTTAAACCAGAGTGCTGCTTCCAGGAGTTCAGAATACCCAATGATCATTTCTTTCGAGCAAAGTAGTGCTCTGAACTGAATCTCTCTCAGTGAAGATATCATGGTGTCACACCCTATGCTAGATAAAGGAAGGCCTGTAATTTGTATTGATATGATCCACAAGAATATTTAAAACCCCTGTGATGACAGGGAATGAGGGCCAGCAGAGCTGAGAGGAACTATAAGAGTTCTAGACCTTGGCCCTGGCCCATAGGACATCAGAATTTTAAATAGCACATGGAATTTCTAACAAACCTGATTCGTTTTGGGTGAACCTCCCTCCCTCTCTTACGCGCTCTCTCTCTATCCCTTTCCCTTCCCACTTTAATTCGGGTAGAATCGATTCATGTCCAAACCTCATCAGCCTGAGACAGGCCTATCACCCCCAGAACAGACCCCATCAGCCGCAGAACAGTTTCCATCAGCCTCATATTAGACCCCATCAACCCCAGAACAGGCCCAATCAGCCACAGAACCGACCTCATCAGCCTTAGATTGGACCCCCATCAGACTTTATGAAAAATAAATAACCTTACCTCGTTTGCTCTTTATGGTGCTGCTCATTCACCGCTCCTTGCTCTTTTTTCGGCCCAGGCTAAAATGTGACCTGATGTTGCATATATGCCGTCAGGACACACTGCAGAGCAGGTCCCGGAAGAATACTAGGGAAGGTGAGTACTGTGCGGTCCTCCCTGCTTCTCCCGCATGCTGATAATCGCTTCCTGTTTGGGGGGGGGAGTGTGTCTTATTTGTCCGAAAAATACGGTAGATAGAAAGATACATTTTTATCTCTTTGTTTACGCATAAAGTTATACTATATTTGAAAATTGCTGCAATAAATGACATATGCTCTAGTGACATGAGAGATAATTGTTTCATATGCTTTGTATAGCAATTAAATAACACCATCTGGCTAAATAATGAAAGTCTCTGAAGGTCAACATTAGTTTGGTTGCTTGTTCAGTGCTTTTGTCAGCTCCATGATTGCTGTGGATAGCATCAGGTTTGGAATTACAAGGATGATGACAGCTAGGCGGTAGGAGCTGTCACTCAAGAGAAAAATATAGCCCCTAGGGACTTATCATTGAGATTTTCAAAATGAGGCGGCCCTGAAACACATCACCTGGATATGAGATATTAGCTGATTAATTATACAGGTAATTATGGACTGACTGATATGTAATGTATAATTCATTTATTGTACTGCTTCCGTAGTTTATTCAGGGGTTTTAATGTCCCGGTTCCTCACCGCCAGCACTTTTACAGTACATACACTGCCAAATGTAAAGCAACTAGTGTATTCCTACTGCAGGAGCGAACAGGCTATACACTCTACAGGGAAATTTCTATAAGCCTATGGGGACACCCAAACCACAGGCAGGGTCTCCATAGGAACATATCTGCCGCAGCCTCGGATCATTCAGGAGGACAGAGGCTGCCGCACACAATATCTGGTTCCCCCAATCCACTTTAGGGAGAGTCGGTGCAGGCCCGGGAGTACGCACTCCTAAGTTTTTTACCTCCCAAATGCTGTGGTTACATTTAACCAATGACCACGCCAACCGAAACTGTTGCCATTATCGCTCCATTCACACAAAACGACACATATTATACAGTTGCAAGAAAAAGTATGTGAACCCTTTGAAATGATATGGATTTCTGCACAAATTGGTCATTAAATGTGATCTGATCTTCATCTAAGTCACAACAATAAACAGTCTACTTAAACAAATAACACACAAAGAATTAAATGTTACCATGTTTTTATTAAACACACCATGTAAACATTCACAGTGCAGGTGGAAAAAGTATGTGAACCCCTAGACTAATGACATCTCCAAGAGTTAATTGGAGTGAGGTGTCAGCCAACTGGAGTCCAATCAATAAGATGAGATTGGAGGTGTTGGTTACAGCTGCCCTGCACTATAAAAAAACACACTAGTTCTGGGTTTGCTTTTAACAAGAAGCATTGCCTGATGTGAATGATGCCTCACACAAAAGAGCTCTCAGAAGACCTAAGATTAAGAATTGTTGACTTGCATAAATCTGGAAAGGGTTATAAAAGTATCTACAAAAGCCTTGCTGTTCATCAGTCCACAAATTGTCTATACATGGAGAAATTTCAGCACTGCTGCTACTCTCCCTAGGAGTGGCCGTCCTGTAAAGATGACTGCAAGAGCACAGCGCAGACTGCTCAATGTGGTGAAGAAGAATCCTAGAGTGTCAGCTAAAGACTTACAAAAGTCTCTGGCATATGCTAACATCCCTGTTAGCGAATCTACGATACGTATAACACTAAACAAGAATGGATTTCATGGGAGGATACCACAGAGGAAGCCACTACTGTCCAAAAAAAATATTGCTGCATGTTTACAGTTTGAACAAGAGCACCTGGATGTTCCACAGCAGTACTGGCAAAATATTCTGTGGACAGATGAAACCAAAGTTGAGTTGTTTGGAAGAAATATACAACACTATGTGTGGAGAAAAAGAGGCACAGCACACCAATATCAAAACCTCATCCCAACTCTGAAGTATGGTGGTGGGGGCATCATGGTTTGGGGCTGCTTTGCTGCGTCAGGGCCTGGACGGATTGCTATCATCGAAGGAAAAATGAATTCCTAAGTTTATCAAGACATTTTGCAGGAGAACTTAAGGCTGTCTGTCCACCAGCTGAAGCTCAACAGAAGATGGGTGTTGCAACAGGACAACGACCCAAGCATAGAAGTAAATCAACAACGGAATGGCTTAAACAGAATAAAATACGCCTTCTGGAGTGGCCCAGTCAGAGTCCTGACCTCAACCCGATTGAGATGCTTGTGGCATGACCTCAAGAAAGCGATTCACACCAGACATCCCAAGAATATTGCTGAACTGAAACAGTTCTGTAAAGAGGAATGGGCAAGAATTACTCCTGACCGTTGTGCACGTCTGATCTGCAACTACAGGAAACGTTTGGTTGAAGTTTTTGCTGCCAAAGGAGGTTCAACCAGTTATTAAAACCAAGGGTTCACATAGTTTTTCCACCTGCACTGTGAATGTTTACATGGTGTGTTCAATAAAAACATGGTAACATTTAATTCTTTGTGTGTTATTAGTTTAAGCAGACTGTGATTGTCTATTGTTATTGAATTAGATGAAGATCAGATCACATTTTATGACCAATTTGTGCAGAAATCCATATCATTCCAAAGGGTTCACATACTTTCTCTTGCAACTGTATATCGAAACGACTGACACAAACTAGGAAACTCATTTTATAATTTATTTTGGTGCCAGTATGCATCAAAAAGAAAGAGTTTTAGTTTGCAAAAAAGGACTTCAAAAATGTTTCCGCAAATAAAACGAAAAAAGAAAACAAAAGCTAAAAACATTACCATTATTATGAATGCTCAACAAATAAAAAGTTACAACTGTTAAACTACCAGGTCCACTAAATCACAAAAAGAAGTCTGGTCATTAAAGTCTTTTTCACGCCTGGTCATAACAGGGTTAAAGGAAATCTGTCTCCCCGATTTTGGACTATTATCTACACTAATGCACGCATAGTACTGAAGATAGAGTGTAGATCACTATTTTTTATTTTCCTACTGCAGCAATCAAAGCTGCACTGAAATACATAGTCTGGACTTCTGTGCTGCTCTACAATAATGGAGAGGACTCATGTGCCCCTGCACAACAGTCCTGATAATGTATTTTAATGCAGCTCTGAGCACTAACAGAGGGCAGAGGAAAAAAACTGTGATCTGGACTCATTATCTGCAGTACTACTTAAGTATTACTATAGATAATGGTCCAAAATCGGGGTGACATACTTAACCAGTAAAAGCTTTCCCCGCTACAAAAGGAAAGTGTTTACTGGCTTTTGAATGTCACACAGATATGACCTAAACTGAGGGACAGGAAGTGGTAATATCCAATGAGTGCCATCCTCTGCGGTAAAGGAAAGCGCTCAATTATGAATAGGAGGCAGGATGACAGGGAAGGGAATGTTACCACTTAAGCCCCTATTGCACTCTATTTGGCCAATTATCATGAACAAGCATTCAAGCTCGCTCCTAACAACTGACCCGTATAATTTTGCAGCCGATCAGCCAATAAACGAGTAATGCTTGTTTGTCAGCTGATTTGCATCTTTCATTAGGAGCACATTTCCCTTTGTAAGGGTACGGTCAGGTTTCTTGATGCATGTGGCTGTCCCCCAATCAGTGATGTGCTACCATTAATTAATAAAACTGAATGAGAGAGGAATGTCTACAGTAGCAATCATTCCTCCCCGATACACTTTGCATTGGCCTGTGTAATTGGCCCATGCAAATGAGCATTGATAGACTTTTTATTTGCGGCAACCTTGAAATAAAACAATATCACAATGCAGCCCTTGTGGTGACCACAATTTTACCAGCATTTCCATCAGTTGCACAATGCAAATGATGACCCTAACGTTCTAGTTTGAAAGGAAAATAAAGCTTGCTATATACCATCTTCTTGCAACCGTACACATTTAACAAAAACCAAGCAATGAACTTCAAAGTAATATTGATACATCCTCCCTTGGCTTCATTACAGTGAAGATAAATGGATAACAAACAGCAGAGCCAAGCAATATTAGTTCATGACAATATTTCAAATATGGAATAGCATTAGGTAGCCAATTTTCTGGAACTGTTTATGAGTTATGAAGTTGTATCTGGCAGTGACAAGGAGGATGAAGCTGCCACAAAATGAAATATAGCTGCCACAGCAGGAACCTGATAAGGATTCAGAGTCCTGGTCCACTAACTGCAGCTAGAAAGCAACACGGCACCCTTTGTAATCCTGATCGTTTTGTATCTGTTGTGTTAAAATACGGTCAAAAAAATGATCCCTTGTTGGAGGCGGATGCCTTCTTCTCTGTCTTCTGACCTGTAAAATAGTGACTTTTCAGAGATTCATCGAAATTGAAGCACAAAAGATTCTTATCAATATTATATGCGCAACTCTCTATTATAAAGGTCCCTTTATACCAGTTGACTGAACGGTCAATTATCAAGAAAGAACTGTTTGTTCATGATAATTGCCTGCTCATCAGAGGAGGTGAGAGCTTCATTTATATGCAGCAATCACTTCTGCTGTATATGGATAAGCAATCACTGTTTTGATTGTTCATTAGTGATGAGTGGCATGGGCAATATTCGAATTTGCGATATTTCGCGAATATTTGGGCGAATATTCGCCATATATTCGAGAATTCGCGAATTCATGATCTCTAAGCATTATTTTCGCCTAAAGAATTTGCATAAAAATTCGCATGAACGGGTATTTTTTTAAAAAATCAAATATTCGCGATTACGAATATATTTTGCGATATTAAAAATATTCGCAAATTCTCAAAGTGCCGATATTCGCGATTAAAATTCGCAATTCGAATATTCGTGATCAACACTATTGTTCATCCCCATAGAGAATCATTGTTACCAGTGGGTAGATGGCTATTTAGACAGAACGATCTGCTACCCAAAAAAATTATTTTTGTGTCTCCATCAACAATGCTTTAATCCAATGAATAAGGGTTTGCTGGTTTATCAGGTGGTCGGAAGCCCCTTTATACAGGGCAATTATTAGGAACGAGCATTCCTAGGAACATTGTTTTCCCTAAATGTCAGTCTTCAAGCCTCTTTTGTCCATTGTTTACCCTTACTCCATGGAAACAAATGGCACTGGATGCAATGCAGTTTTCACTGATGGTTGCTAGGAGATGTTGAGTGTTATTCTTCATTTTTTTTACATGCACATTAAAATCGTATCTAAAACTGATTGCATCCACATGGAAAAAAAAACACAAAAACTTAACAGATTTGCCAAAAACACTGAAACAAGCTTTAGGGGGAAACAATTGCATCATTCATGTGAAAGAGTACTTAGGTAATAGTCCTCCACCTTAACAAACCTTTTGATATTACTGAACTTATACCATATAATACACTATACAGTATATAATAGGTAGCGTTGAGCAAAGCGAAGAATCTGAAGTGGAATTCGGTCCGAATTTTATGAAAAATTTGATTTGCCACTAAACCAAATTTCCTCGTGCTTTTTGGTAACAAATCATTTTTCAGAAAATGGCAGCTGGAGTTGTCTTAAAAAGAACGGGGGGAAAAAAATATCTCATCCACTTGCTCACACAGAGGCAGTCTTCTCCTTTCTTGATTGAAAAAGACTTGTTATGATCACGTAGTTCCTTCAACGTCACCACGTGATCATACTGAGAGCGCGCGGTGACATCCTCGTGCTCAGCACAGGTCCTTCGGCAGGTCTTTTTCAATCAAAGGAGGAGCGGACTACCTCTGCGCGAGCAAGTGCATGAGGTGAGTGATTTTATTTTATTTTTTAAACCCAAAAGGCCATATTGCACTAGCGTATTCCCGTTTTTAACAGACGTTAGACAGGTGCATTTCAGTCTAAGCAGCCGTTAAAAACGGTCCCATTGTTTGATAGGCTGAATGGGGTTTTAACATAACGATTTATGATGAATTAATTCATTGAATTTCTTGTCAAACTTCAGCGAAGCTGCCGAATGGAATTTTTCAAAACTTCGCTCATCTCTAATTATAGGCAAAAAAAAAACTAATTATAGCAGAAAAAGCTTTAAGCACATTTTGATATATACTATTTTCTTGAGTTAAATATAAAGGATATTTCAGCAAAGAACATAGAAAAATAGGTCTCACAATTATCAGAATATAGAACATGTTACATTAGTTATGTGTTCGTTTCATCTTAATAAGTGTCTTAGATTAATTGCTTTAACATCTACAAATGTGTGAATCAGACTTTTGGTGTGAAAAATAAGACCTATGACACCATTCCTGGGTGAATTGTTATAGGATCTTATTAGCAGTGTTTTCAGATGCATGATGTCTAATACATTGTGTATTGGAGTATGTTACATACAGTTTTTATGAACTGCACAATACAATACACATTTTCTTGAAGGTTTTAGTAATACAGTATTCATAAATATATAATGATACTGATGGGGGATTAGAGATACAAAATCTGTATTTCAATTTACTGCATAAAGTTAGAATTTCTTTGCTTACTATAGCATACAGTATGTATTGTGAATATAATTGTGCTAAATTAGTTATGTCTGTCAGTTAGATGGCCAATGTACTGTTCCTAAATGTTTGCTGCTTAGGTCTAACTTTTTGTACGTTTTTTGTTCTGTTGTGGCTACTAAACTTTTAGGGGTGAAGCTGGCTCTTTTACCCTATGTCATTCATGAGAGTTTTCACAGTTTTCAAGTGTAGAAAGGGCAGCACACAAACTGACATATTAAAGTGGACCAATTCACAAGTCCAATTTTTTTCACGGTCCATCAGTTCGTGCAGAGAAAATCACTGGCCTGATTTTTTACACTAGACATTCAGGTGAAAGGGTTTTTGAAAAAAGCTCATACTTAGAACATGGACACCAAATGTGTAGTCCTTTTTTCATTGATTGCTAGGAGACACTGAAAAGAAGAGAACTCTGTTTTGTACAGATTTGATAAATGTCTGACGTACTTATGCCATGTGGACAGAGAAAAGTAGACAAATGGAACACAGTCAGAGCCAAAAAAATCATCAATTTTTAGTGCCTGGAACATTGACAAGTGAATGAGTCCTAAAGGATAAAGCACTTACTAAAGCGTGGTGCATGGAGCCAGTATAGCAGTGTACAGAGCCCCATGGCTCCTTTAGTAATGCTGTACAGACTTCAGTGGAAGAATACCTTGTACATAGAATCTGATGAAGCATGGTGTAAAAAAATATTTTCTAATCTCCAACACAGGCAATTCTTCACAGAGATTTTCACACAGGTAACCATGATATAAAAAAAGGATAACAATAAATGCTATATGTATAACAAGGATCATAATTCAGTCCAAATACATTTACTGTATCTTTATATACATATACCACTTATACATTATAAATTATTAAGATGAGCAACTAAGCAAAAACAAAAATATAAAAAATAAACATATTTGTTTGTAACAAAGGGTCCGTCCATTCACTATTACATGCTGCCATATACAACCCCAAATCCAAAAACAGAATGCAATGATTTGCAAATATCATAGACCCATATTTTATTCACAATAGAACACATATCAGATGTTCAAAGTGAAACATTTTACCCTGTCATGAAAAAAAAGGCTCCATCCTCCGTTCAAGTTCAACCCAATGATGAGGTTGAGGTGAGGGCTCTGTGTAGGCCATTCAAGTTCTTCCACACCTATCTCAACCAACCATGCCTTTATAACCATTGCTTTATGCACCATATCCCAATTATGCTGGAACAGAAAAGGACCTTCACCAAGCTCCAACCACAAAGTTGAAATCATACTATTATCCAAAGGACTTGGTGTGTTGAAGCAGTAAGATTTAAATTCACTGGAACTAAAAGGACGTAGTCCACTTCTGGAAAACCAACCCATAGCATTATCCCTTTTCCACCAAACTTTACAGTTGGCACAGTGCAGTCAGCCAGGTAACTTTCTCTGGCATTCGTCAAACCCAGACTCATCCATTATACTGCTAGATAGAGAAGTGGCATTCATTACTCCATAGAAAATGTTTCCATTTCTGCAGAGTCCAGTGAAGGCGTGTTTTGCAACACTCCTTCAAATGTTTGGCATTGTGCTTCATGATTTAAAACTTGTATGCAGCTGCCTGGCCATAGAAACCCATGCCATGAAACTCCCGGGGAACAGTTATTGTGCTGATGTTAAGGTCAGAGGAGGTTAGGA
Organism: Bufo bufo; assembly: GCF_905171765.1. Lineage (NCBI taxonomy): Eukaryota > Metazoa > Chordata > Amphibia > Anura > Bufonidae > Bufo > Bufo bufo. The sequence goes on from NC_053390.1 coordinate 426,458,661, forward strand.
ACTTTGCTGTTAGTGAGTCAGCAGATCATTAGTGACTTTTATGCACTATGTGCCTCAGTACTTGGTGACCCCCTCTGTAACCTTTCATGGTCTACCACTTCATGTTGAGTTGCTGTGGTTCCTAAATGATACCACTTTACAAAATACCACTTTACAAGAATACCACTCACAGTTGATCATAGAATATCTAGGAGGGAAGAAATCTCACAAACTGACTTGTTGCAGTGGTGACATCCTGGAATTCAGTGAGCTCTTTAGATTTATATACACCCATGGCAATGAGACAAGATGAAACACCTAAATTTGATGATTAAAATGTGTTTTTCAATACTTTTGTTCATATGGTGTATTTATAAAAAATAAAAAAAATGTAAAATTTTTTAACATAGTTTTCATGTGATTGCTTTGGTCACGTATATAATGCCTAGTGTTCAAAACTGTCTAACTAGCATTCTTTGTGCTCCAATATACATAGTCGGGATTCCAGTTTTGAACAGGTTCTCGCCTAGGTTGAACAAACATGCACATGCTTACAATATAGCATGTCATGGCAAATTATTCCTACGTTGATAAGCAAATAATATAATTTAAATATTTCAAGTACAACATATATTATTATTTATTTATTTATTTTATGCACTTATATAGCGCTACTATTTTCCTCAGCGCTTTACAGACATTAGCATCCAACTATCCCCAGTGGGGCTCACAATCTAAGGTCCCTATCTGTGACGGTCACGTACACAACACACAGGGGGGAGGATAGTGACCACTGCGCTCCACCCTCACCCCTGGCCCTGCCTACTTGCTTCGCAAGTCCTGATGACAAAGGACAACTGGACGGCAGTCCCTAACTTAGGATACGCGCTGGGAAGACGGACAAGACAAATAATGGATCGTAAACGGAACGGGTCAATACCTAAAGAGCTACGCAGTACCAAGGAATAAGCAGAGAATAGTCAGGAGAAGCCGAGGTCAAATACCAGGAGAGAAACGAAGTACAACAGGAGTCCGCAAAGAATCGTCAGGTTGAAGCCGGGGTCAGAATACCAGGAGAGTAGCGCAGTACAGAAGGGGCAGGCAGAGGATCATCAGGGAACACAGGAAGTATGCAGGAAACCAAACAAACGCCAGATACCTAATTAACAGGCAACCTGTGGCCGGGCCACCGGACCCAAGACTTCAGGCGATGGCCTTTCAGGATGTTCTAAATGAAATTTTCGAACCAGTCTAGGAGCATGAACCTCCCTAGCAGGTACCCAAGATCTCTCTTCGGGTGCATACTCCTTCCAGTGAATCAGGTACTGTAAGGAATAACGCACTCTCCTGACATCCACTATCTTAGGCACCACATACTCGACAGCATCATTAACAAGAACCGGCGGAGGCAAGGCTTTCGATGACACAAGAGGTTCAAAATACTTTTTAAGTAGAGATTTATGAAACACATTATGAATTTGGAATGACTCGGGCAGCTCCTAAACGATACCGGATTAATCAACTCCGTGATCTTATACGGTCCAATAAAACGAGGAGCAAAATTTCTAGAAGCTACCTTGAGAGAGAGATTCTTGGAGGACAACCACACCTTATTCCCAACCTGAAAGTTTTCCCCCTTGGAACGTCTCCTATCGGACTTGAGTTTCTGAGAACTTTGCACCTTTTCTAGGTTCGATTGAACCCGGGCGCAAACTGTGCACAGTTCGGAGGAAAGTTTATCCGCCTCAGGATTAGAGGAGGAGACGGATGACCCAGAATGAAAACAGGGATGAAAACCATGGTTACAAAAGAAGGGGGAGACCCCAGCAGAAGAATTAACACGGTTATTCAAATCAAATTCAGCCAAATGGAAGGTATTTAACCCATAATTGCTGGACATCAGCAACATACAACCTCAGGAATTGTTCCACAGACTGATTAAGGCGTTCAGTTTGCCCATTACTCTCAGAGTGGTAGGCAGAGGAAAAAGACAACGAAATCTGACATCTTTGACAGAGGGCCCTCCAAAATTTGGACACAAACTGCACACCCCTGTCAGAAACAATATTTTGCGGGATACCATGTAACCGTACAATTTCTTTCACAAAAATAGACGCCAGGGTCTTGGCATTTTGGAATTTAGACAGGGGAATGAAATGAACCATCTTGCTAAACCTATCGACCAGTACCAAAACCACAGTCTTACCCTCCGCCGGCAGCAGGTCAGTAATAAAGTCCATCGAGATATGGGACCAGGGTCTACTGGGAATGAGTATGGGTCGTAGGGTACCAGCAGGGCGAGTCCTAGGTGTCTTAGAACTAGCACAAACCTCACAGGCTGACACGAACTTAGGACGCCGGCCGCGCGGAGGAGACAGCAACGGGACGCCGACGAGGAGAGCGAGCACCTCGGCGTCCCGTGACACTATCAGTATGTCTTTGGAGTGTGGGAGGAAACTAGTGTACCCGCAGGAAACCCACGCAAACACGGGGAGAACATACAAACTCCATGCAGATGTTGTCCTTGGTCGGATTCAAACCTAGGACCCCAGCGCTGCAAGGCACCAGTGCTAATCAATGAGCCACCGTGCTGCTCATATATTAATGTGGAATAAAAATAAACCAGGCTTCTACCTCTTGAAATAGTTCCTGTGTAGATGGCAGCTGACCCATGGAATCCAGAGACATCAGTTCAAAGCACCAGAGTAACAGGCAATGCACACAGAAAGAACCAGTCAGAGGTCAGACAGGCCGAGTGCATAGAATTCCTAGGCAAAATGGAATACAGGCATGAAGCAGAACTAGGCGCACAGGCAGACAGACAGACTTCAGGAACCCAGGCAAATATATTTCAGGAGCCCAGACAGACAGAAGCCAACACACAGACAAACAGAACCTGGGCAACAGAGCAAAAGCCCGCACATACAGACAGATGGATTCAAGCTCTTTATTGACTCTAGCAAGCTAGATGACCTGGCAGGCCATATGGAGATCTCAATTGCACAGGCCTAGAGGCCGAACAGTAACACAGACTATATAGAAGGCTGATAGCTAATTAGTAAACCAGGTGCACACACACACACACACACACACACAGAGCAGAGCAGATTAACCCATTCAGTGCAGCTGAGGTGAGATACAAGCACAATGGCCTTATTCACAGTCAGTCAACATTGTAACAAACATACAGTAAGGTCCATAAATATTGAGACATCGACACAATTCTAACATTTTTGGCTCTATACACCACCACAATGGATTTGAAATGAAACGAACAAGATGTGCTTTAACTGCAGACTGTTAGCTTTAATTTGAGGGTATTTACATCCAAATCAGGTGACCGGTGTAGGACTTACAACAGTTTGCATATGTGCCTCCCACTTGTTAAGGGACCAAAAGTAATGGGACAGAATAATAATCATAAATCAAACTTTCACTTTTTACTACTTGGTTGCAAATCCTTTGTAGTCAAGTACAGCCTGAAGTCTGGAACACATAGACATCACCAGATGCTGGGTTTCATCCCTGGTGATGCTCTGCCAGGCCTCTTCTGCAACTTTCTTCAGTTCCTGCTTGTTCTTGGGGCATTTTCTCTTCAGTTTTGTCTTCAGCAAGTGAAATGCATCGGATTTAGGTCAGGTGATTGACGTGGCCATTGCATAACATTCCACTTCTTTCCCTTAAAAAAATCTGGTTGCTTTTGCAGTATGCTTTGGGTCATTGTCCATCTGCACTGTCAAGCGCCGTCCAATGAGTTCTGAAGCATTTGGCTGAATATGAGCAGATAATATTGCCCGATACTCTTCAGAATTCATCCTGCTGCTTTTGTCAGCAGTCACATCAAGCAGTTCCTTTCATTCTCCATACTCTTCTCTTTCCATCACTCTGTTACAAGTTGATCTTTGTCTCATCTGTCCATAGGATGTTGTTCCAGAACTGTGAAGGCTTTTTTAGATGTCGTATGGCAAACTGTAATCTGGCCTTCCTGTTTTTGAGGCTCACCAATGGTTTACATCTTGTGGTGAACCCTCTGTATTCACTCTGGTGAAGTCTTCTCTTGATTGTTGACTTTGACACACATACACCTACCTCCTGGAGAGTGTTCTTGATCTGGCCAACTGTTGTGAAGGGTGTTTTCTTCACCAGGGAAAGAATTCTTCGGTCATCCACCACAGTTGTTTTCCGTGGTCTTCCGGGTCTTTTGGTTTTGCTCAGCTCACCGGTGCATTCCTTATTTTTAAGAATGTTCCAAACAGTTGTTTTGGCTACGCTAAATGTTTTTGCTATCTCTCTGATGGGTTTGTTTTGTTTTTTCAGCCTAATGATGGCTTGCTTCACTGATAGTGACAGCTCTTTGGATCTCATCTTGAGAGTTGACAGCAACAGATTCCAAATGCAAATAGCACACTTGAAATGAACTCTGGACCTTTTATCTGCTCATTGTAATTGGGATAATTAGGGAATAACACCTGGCCATGGAACAGCTGAGAAGCCAATTGTCCCATTACTTTTGGTTCCTTAACAAGTGGGAGGCACATATGTAAACTGTTGTAATTCCTACACCGTTCACCTGATTTGAGCTGACAGACAGCACATCTTGGTTGTTTCATTTCAAATCCATTGTGGTGGTGTACAGAGCCAAAAATGTTAGAATTGTGTCGATGTCCCAATATTTATGGACCTGACTGTATAAATGCAGCACCAGAACCAAGGTCAGTATAGAAATACAGCCTTAGCACCTAGCTCATCATATAGATTCAGCACCAGAACCAAGATCATTATATGCAGACCAAAGCTAATAGCATAAATACAGCCCTAGAACCAAGTTCAGTCCGTAACTACAGGAAAGAGAACAAAGCACATTAATTAAATGCCACATCTGAACCAAGCTCATTACATAAATTCAGGGCCAGTATTAAGATCAATCCTTTACTTCAGGTTAATCCAAGTTATATATCCAAGTTATATATTTCACAGTGCTTTACAGACATTATCATAACACGCTGTTCCCAATGGGGCTCACAATGTGCGTTTCCTATGAATATGCATTTAGAGTGTGGAAGGAAACCGGAGTACCCAGAGGAAACTCATGCAAACACATCTACAAACTCCATGCAGATGTTGTCCTTGGTTATATTCAAACCTGGAACCCCAGCCCTGAAAGGCACTAGTGCTAACCACTGAGCCATCATGCTGTACTTTGTATCCACACTGTGGCCCCTAGAAATAACAGCATTATACAATGTGTCCCTTAAGTGTAATAGTGCCATTCAATGTGCCAAATAAATGTAATACCACCAGACTTTGCACCCTTAAAGTCTACAGCATGGAAACCCTGCCGGGTGGCAATAAGCAGAAATAAACAATTGCTACGGATGCACTTGTACTTATTGACACAATATTTGACACCTAGTCAAAAATTGACATATAGGTCGGGAGCCCACATGATAAATGAGTACATGATTAGATAATAACCATATAAACGTGTGTCAGCTGGGCGGTCTGTAATGCTCAGGCACTGGCCATAGGGCTGCCATATGCTTATGCAGACCCATTCACTTGAATGGGGTCCGCAATCCGCATCCTCTATAGTGTCTCCGTGCCTCAAGTGAATGAGTCTGCATCTATCATGCGTGCAAAAATGGCCGGGCCAATATATTATGGACCCGCTGTTTGCAACCCGCAATACTGGCCTGCAAACGGTTGTGTGCATGAGCCTTAATCTAATACCCTGAAACAATATGCTGCCTGAATATAATATTGCCATATACTCTTCTCCTTAATATTATAGTTTTACATACTATTACCCATGAAAATAATGTCACAGATGGTACCATCTGAACATGACAGTTCATGACACAGTGCCCATGAATATAATAACTGTAATCCATAAAATTAGTCACAAATATTGTCCCCTTATAAAAAACCTGTTTTCCCCTGAAATTAGTAATGCCGCTCATAACAGTGCTGCTGAACACCACAGGAAATAATACTTGCCAGTCTCTGCTTTTTTATATTGATGCAGGGTAGACCTGACCTCTCCTGGCCAGGCTCCTTCGGAACAACACAGGTGAGGCGATGATGGTATCACACCACCTGTGCCATACAAATGATGCAGGACACCACCCAGGACTTCCTTGCAACTTTCACCTTACCCAATTGTAACGGCATCCTAAGGTTTCAGATGTAATTGAATCAAGTCAAGAACTGGGCTAGGATCAGGTTTCTTCTTGGTTCTTTGAATTGGCTGCTATTTGCTATTTTCTTCCCTAGAAACAGTGCTTTTAGAGGAGAAGCCCTCCATAGTATGACATGCAATGGAGCATGATTCACTGATTCATATAGAAGCAAACTGCAGTACAATAGTAAAGATCCAATAGTGCACAGGGGCATAGCTACCATGGAAGCAGGAGGAGGACAAATGGATTTATTTTCAGGTCCAAACGGTGAGTATGGTTCTCCTAGTCCTAGCACTGGCATTACTCGCTGCTCCCTGGTCTTCTCCTGGCACTGGGTTGGACTAAGTAATCACAGCGCATAATTTTAGGATGGGAAGTAGAGTGCTTAGGAGCATTCTATGACCTCACACTGTGTGATGTCAGGTCACAGTTTAGTGTGTGCCTAGACAAAGTGCTGCATGTAGAGCGGAGGCGCCTGTTGGAGGGTAAGAGAGGGGAGTATTTTTTTTCCATCTGGGATCAACATTAAGGGGAATATAGGCCCGTTCAAATAATTGCTGTGAGGCCCAGTCAGTTCTAGTTACGTCCAGAAAGGGTCGTAGTTTTGCAAGGAAGGGGCATCAACTAGGACGTGCAATTTAGCACCAAAATTGCACACAATTCTGGCATAATTTTTGTCACAAAGTAAGCCAAACAGTAGCTGGTATAAAATAAGATAAAAGTGTCTATCCTTGCACCAAATTTATGATCCAGCCTGAGCCCCTGTGATGAATCTGGTGCATGTTTAGACAGCCTGTCTGTTCTAAGGGAGTCTTTTGCTGGATAAGCTAATTATTATGGTGATTTACGCTGTCAAGCATCAAGCTTACAGAATAACATCCTAGAGTATTTTTCTTCTTATCTACATATGTAGCTAACATCTAGCTGTCCTGCTCAGGAGAGTCTTTGCTCTATATGGCAGATATTGATAGTCTAACATATTGTTTAATTTTTTTTCTTACCGTTATTTTCAGTTATAATAGGAAACTGTGTCTAAAAGGAGAAGACAAAAAAAAAAACATTATTTTAAATTAACGAACTATATTTCTGCCCAGCCTCAGCAGAAAAAATAAGTGCTTTTAGTTTAACCATTCAATCAATACTATAAGAAATGGCTTTGAATGTTTGTGGAGGAAGACCACTGTGGCTATGCAGCTGTCTGATTTGTACAATGTAGTCAGCACATGGTAAATGTTATTGATCTGATCGTGGCAATGTAATGGAACATTGACTAATGTATTCTTGGAATGCTTTTGTTTGTAATCAGAAAATGACCTCAGGGAATAGCATTGATGCTATATAATAACCATATGAGCCATGCACATGCTGTATTACTGTAAGCTCATTCTGTTTTCAGAATCCATGTTTCTAATTGCTCACTTCTACTTTTTTTTGGACTGTCATGAAATGTGATAAAATGAATTATTTTTAAAGAATGGTGATGTCAACTTTTTCACATATGGTGTTCTGTGTAATCTAAGGAATTATTCTAGTCTCTCATGATGAACAGTAAGCACATTTTAATAAATATCATTAGTGTATATATACTAACAGGTTTTCCCTGACATCATTGTTTTGATACTCGGGGTTATGTTAATCATATACACTGGAGGGTCCCTCAATTTGCACTCAGGGTACAGTGGTCTTTGATGTCAATCCTTGACGAGGTGCCACACATTATGTTACCAAGTACTCTCTTGGGGGATGCCGTAGTATGTTAACACTAGGCATATGGTTATTATCTAATCATGTGCTGATTTAGCATGCGGGCTCCCGACCTATATGTCAATTTTTGACTAGGTGTCACATATTGTGTCATTAGGTACAAATGCATCCGTAGCAATTGTTTATTTCTGCTGATTGCCACCCGGCAGGGTTTCCATGCTGTAGACTTTACTGGGCGATTTATTGTTCTGGATCATATGTAGCCGCCCGTATTCACTCCTATACTGTACTCACCTCCTGTGCCTCCTCCAGACATGTCAATAGGCAGGTCAGATGCGCGCCGTACCCTGGCAGTGCCCCTGACTCCTTGGCTCCCGTGTAGCTTGTGCCGGCCCAGGAGGCATGGTCTTTTCTTCTTTAGCAGCAGCGCTGAGGGGCCGTATTACGGCCATCCCAGCTCCGCAGGCTACGTGACTGCTCGCCATGTAACAGAGCGCGCAGCAGTCTGTTTGTTTGTTTATTTTGACCAGCTTCTACAGTGCTCCTAAAGACTAAGTTGCAAACTATAAGCAACTAGATAAACGCGTCGAGCCTTAAATGAGAGAAAGCAGGACTTAGTTGTAGCCAGCATAGGGTTGCACATTAGGATTCAAACTGAGTCTTAATAGATATACACTGGTTGTTGGGGTATATGAGTCAGGGTGTACTGAGTGTTCCATACCTTCATCCCCACTACCTTTTGCCACATGTTGCTCCCTATGTAGACAGAGAGTCCTAGAGGGGGTCTGAGTAGTTGAGAATAGACACACCCTGTGAAAATATTTCTAGGACTATGTACGTTTTTTATACATTATTGAAAATACCTTATCTTAACTAATTTAATAAAATTTATATTTTAGCGACCTTTAGTAGCCTTCTAATAGTCATACGTTTAAACTCTAGTGGTCGCCTATCTCCCTCCAAACCTTTTAGTGAACGTATTTATACTAAGTAGCCAATTTATTGGAGTCACCCATATAGTAGCGCATTGGACCTTCTGCATTTGAAAATGCAGTCATTTTCCCTTCATACTTTGTCTCTCTTTACACCTTGTTTATGCTTCAGAACTGCATCTGAGAACCTGATTAAAACCTGACCTTAGGTGTTAAAATCATTTTGCAGGAACATTGGCCCATTGCAGACACGATAGCGTTTCGGAGTTGCCGCAAATTAAGAGGCCTTTACATGGGCCGAGAACCTGCCAGATAATTGCTAATGAGCATTCATAGGAATGCTCATAAGCGATTATCTAGAGGTGTAAAGGTGCCACTGATTACCCAATGAACAAGCGAAAAGCTAGTTTGTCGGGTAATTGGATCACTTGTGTAGGCACCTAAATCATCATTTGCCGGCAGCAGATCATGGTGTGTAAATAGCATCTGCTGCTAGGAAACAATGATTCTGTATGAGGACAAGCGAGGACCTTAGCGATCACTCCTCCGTTTACTGTGAAGGAGATTGTTGCATGTAAATGGAGGGGTCTCCTTCACTGATGAACAGGTGCTTGACGGGAAGAAATGCTTTCTTCCTGATAATTGCCTGCTGAATTGGCAAGTGTAAAAAGACCTTTAGATGGTGGTACTAACATTCTCTGAACAGCCTGGTTTATATCATCCCAGATATGATCTATTAGATTAAGATCTGGAAGGAAGCAAGGACAACTTGCAGTCATGTTCCTGGAACCAATCTACAGTATGACTACACAATCCTTGAGGCAAGGCGCATTGTCCTGCTGAAAGAGTCCTTCTGCAATAGGGTAAACAACTAAATGAATGGGATGAACTTGGTTGGCCACAATGCTTACTGTAGAAAAGCCTTACTCTTTAAATATCCATCCATAGGTATCAGAAGGTGTGCCAAGAAAACTTTCCCCACACCATTACTCCATCTCCACCAATTAAACTGTTTGTTTGCCCCCATCCATGCTAAGAAACATTGTGCATTTGGACATGTTAGTTGGAGTACCAGCATTGTATTTAGCTGCAATTTGCACACCACGTATTCACTACAACAATTTCCGTCTTCCTCCTCTGACCTCTTTTATCAATGAGTTATGTAAATAGGGTCCCTTTTGTTGGATGTTTTTCCTTGCTCACACCATTCTTGATATAGTCACAGCCTCATTGCATGGGAAAACCCACAAAGTCGTCAGTTTTTTAAATACTGACCCTGGCTAATCTAGCACCAATGACCATGGAACATTTAAAGCCGCTTATCATCAGATTTTCCCATTCTAATGTGGATTCATGCTACAACTGATTCATGTAAAACCTGCTTACTTGATTTTAGGCTGCAATTTGGGGTCATTTACTGTCTCTAATTTCCATACAGAGATGTTCCAGTCGTGAAAGGACAGGTGTAGTTTCAGAAATACAAACCATGCTGCTATTAGTGATGGGCGCGAATATTCGAATAGAAAATTTTTATTGTGAATATCGCCACTTCAAGAATTCATGAATATTTAGAATATAGTCATATATATTTGTAATTTTCAAATATTCTAGATTTTTTTTTCATCTGAACCCATGATTCCTCACTGCTTCTTGCTTGTGGGCCAATGAGAAGGCTGCAATGTCTTTGTCTGAGCTTAGCAACATCCCTAGCAACCAATAGGAAAGTTGCCTACCCCTTTAGTATATAAGAACCTCCCCAGCAGCCATTGTATGCAGTATTTTTCAGATCTGAGAGAGACAGCAGTGTTAGGGTCCATTCACACATCCGTGGTGTATTGCGGATCCGCAAATTGCTAATCCGCAATACAGCTAGCTGGCACCCCCCATAGAACTAACTATTGTTGTCCGCAATTGCGGACAAGAATAGGACATGTTCTATTTTGTTGCGGAGCCGCGGCCCGGAAGTCCAGGGCCGAAGCCCGGAAGTTCGGGGTGGCGTTCCGGAAATGCGGATGAGGAGAGCACATAGTGTGCTCTCCGCTTCCATTCCTGCCTCATTGAGAAGGAATGGGTTTGCACCAGTTCCCGATATTGCAGAACGGATGCGGACCCATTTGGGACATTTGAATGGACCCTTATTGCTGTGCTCTCTGCTTTCCTGTGTCATTACATTAGATAGTTAGTTAGCTTATATATATATATATATATATATATACAGTACAGACCAAAAGTTTGGACACACCTTCTCATTCAAAGAGTTTTCTTTATTTTCATGACTATGAAAATTGTAGATTCACACTGAAGGCATCAAAACTATAAATTAACACATGTGGAATTATATTCATAACAAACAAGTGTGAAACAACTGAAAATATGTCATATTCTAGGTTCTTCAAAGTAGCCACCTTTTGCTTTGATTACTGCACACTCTTGGCATTCTCTTGATGAGCTTGAAGAGGTAGTCCCCTGAAATGGTTTTCACTTCACAGGTGTGCCCTGTCAGGTTTAATAAGTGGGATTTCTTGCCTTATAAATGGGCTTGGGACCATCAGTTGCGTTGAGGAGAAGTCAGGTGGATACACAGCTGATGGTCCTACTGAATAGACTGTTAGAATTTGTATTATGGCAAGAAAAAAGCAGCTAAGTAAAGAAAAACGAGTGGCCCTCATTACTTTAAGAAATGAAGGTCAGTCAGCCTAAAAATTGGGAAAACTTTGAAAGTAAGGGCTATTTGACCATGAAGGAGAGTGATGGGGTGCTGCGCCAGATGACCTGGCCTCCACAGTCACCGGACCTGAACCCAATCGAGATGGTTTGGGGTGAGCTGGACCGCAGGGTGATGGCAAAAGGGCCAACAAGTGCTAAGCATCTCTGGGAACTCCTTCAAGACTGTTGGAAGACCATTTCAGGGGACTACCTCTTGAAGCTCATCAAGAGAATGCCAAGAGTGTGCAAAGCAGTAATCAAAGCAAAAGGTGGCTACTTTGAAGAACCTAGAATATGACATATTTTCAGTTGTTTCACACTTGTTTGTTAGGTATATAATTCCACATGTGTTAATTCATAGTTTTGATGCCTTCATAGTCATGGCACACTCTGCTTGATTGTCAGGTCACTCCCTATTTGCCTATACTGAGATCATTTTTAAACTAGGCCTTTTTTTATGTACTGTAACATAAAACATATGTACTAAAACATAATTGCTTGTAACCAGGGAGCCTTTCAGGATTTCATGATGCTATAATGAGGATATGTCATCTCAAGCATTGCTGGAATATCGCTGGGCTATGCCACCAATGTCTGATACTTGAGGCTCCCAGCTCTGAGAGCCGCAATCTCTGGAACGGAGCCCATATATGCGGCCACCACTCCCTGGTCTTTGCCATCACCAGCACAGCTTGAAGATGTAGGCGCGCTCTGTGACCTCACGCTGTTCAACGTTGGGTGACAGTACATTGTGGCAGGAAGAGATCTGGATCTCAGGAATGGCGATTGCATCCAGAACAGGAGAAGTTCATTTATTTTCTCTGATCTAAAGTCTGATTAACATTGGGGATATGATCTGAGGTCTGATTGAGGGTCCTCTTAACATTGGGGGTCTGAGCTGAGGTCTGATTGAGGCTCTAATTAACATTAGTGTTCTGATCTGAGGTATGATTAACATTGGGGGTCTGAGCTGAGATCTGATTAACATTGGGGGTCTGATTGGGGGTCTGACCTGAGGTCTGATTAACATTCGACGGTCTGATTGTGGGTCTGATCTGAAGTCTGATGAAAAATCATTTTTTTTCTTATTTTCCTCCTCTAAAACCTAGGTTTGTCTTATGGGGAAGTGCGTATTATAGAGAGAAAAATACGGTAGTGTCAAGTTACAGTATTACATGAAGATACACATTCATATTGAAAATATTGGTGAACTCCCTAACAATGACATAATAAAATATTATATTTCATATATAATTAAATATAAGAAAGATATTTTACACAAATTAGATTTAGCATCTTACTACTATATTTCTCCAAATATATTGTATTTATGGATATGAAATATAGTGATGGTCTTTAAGCATACATTAGATCATACATTTTAACCACTGTTTAAATTAGTAGCAGCAGCAGCAGCACATCTCTATATAATTGTATATTTAATTTTATTTAACCAATTTACTTACTAGTGTACTTTACAGGGCATTGACATTATCAAAATGCCACTGCATTTATTACTACTACTACAAAGTGGTTGAGCCAAACACTTTTGGTAAAAGAACATTTAAAAGTCATCAGTCCTTTACAATCACAAGTAGAATGAAATAACTAAATTTGCAGAAACCATACATTGTGTACAGTAGTAGTATTCTATCAGCATTGGGGGAGAATTATAAACCAAGGAGTCTCCAGAAGCTGGAGTTGCAAAACTTGAAAGAACTAGTTTCCAGTGCAAAATCTGTAACGGACTTGACCACTCATGTGCCATTTATAATAGTGGAATTTCTAATATGGCGGAATTCCTAATATGGCAGAAACTAAGAAACAGGGCTGTTGTGGATACTATTGCCCTAGTTTTATAAGATATTGGTGTGATCAGGCCGGGTACCCAATGGACTAGCGCTGTGATGGCTAACCTCCGGCACTTCAGCTGTGTTAACTAGTACTACAACTCCCAAGATGCACACTTGCTTATCTCAGAACTCCATAGAAATGAATGGAGCATTCTAGGAGTGGTATTTTCACCACAGCTGAAGTGCCAGAGGTTAGCCATCACTGGGCTAGGTTAACTCTATAGAGGTGTCTGATGGATGGGTGTAGTCATGTTCACCTTCATCAGCCGCCACGTTGTGTAAAGTATCGTTATGTTTCTTGTCCACACATTTCATTGTAGATGTCTAACGATAGAGTAGAGGAGGAGCACGAGAAGTACTAGTTAATGAGGTTGATGGAGATGACAATGAAAATGTGGCCTGGCTACTAGAATGATGACGTAAGCCGATGGTCTTTTTCACATTGTTGAACAGCTTGATTTTATACTAAAAGCCTGTGTTGATGCATTATTTGCTAAAAGAGAGCCTAGTCCTACGTTTGTGCCTAAATGACCACATCTTATCCTCTACCTGAAATGCTTGCACACTGTGATGTTTTTGTTGGTCGACAATGTTGTAAAATACCCTCACAGTGCCATCACCACACAAGTTTACCCAAGGTCTGACATTTTTTTAACCCTACTCCAACAACATCAGGGGCATTAACTGCTTCTGAGTGGATCACAGTAGAAGCAGATATACCTGTGACAGCTTGTTTGGATGCTTTGGCCATACGTCAGCTCCATTTTTTATGTCCATCTTCACCCTCATCCTCTGATGTTATTACCTCCTCATCACCCTAATCCAATTCCCCATTCCTGTCCAATACACAATCATTATCATTGTCACCATTTTTCTCGGACTGTAATATGTCATGTGCTCCATGTGCCTCTAATGATTTTCACCACTGCATTTGCCCCCAAGTGCCACTACCACCATGGGTACCATTGCCCCTATCCACCAAGGATACAAGTGACACTACTACAACCGCCAATGCAGCTATGCTTTTCAATTATCATGTCCTTCACCTTCACATTATCCTTCTCCTCATTGCAGTCTAAATGCTGTCTGTTCTCATACAGCTCAGCTCAAAGTCATGGTGTCAGAAACAGAGGTTACATCAACCTCATTCAACTGTGATTGACATGATGAGCAAGCCATCTAGTCCACAATAGCATCCACTTCCTCTACAATAGTAATCTATTGCCTACTGGACGTGAGCAACAATTATGACCTACTACTATTGACCGGATGGATGGTGCATATTTGCTTTCCTTTTAAAAGGAAATTTGGAGGAAATCTAATTTGCAAATATTCTCCCGTGAAATCCGGAGGAGAGTTGCTTGCCCACAATACTCCTCACGCACTCACCTACTAGGCACTCTCCATAAGGAGAAATAGTAACCCTCAGATTCTGACCAAGGCCTCTCACCGCTATCCAAGTGATTCTTCAAGGCCCGTTTAAAGGGCAAAGCATTGACTTATAGGATTGATACCTAACATCGGGTGGCTTTCAGAGCTTTTCTGTTCGTTGTAGGAGGAAGAGAAGGATTGTGTTAGCTGTATAAGTTCTCACTCAGGAGGAATCAGAATAGAATGAATTTTAAGAAATTTGCTCATCCTTTATTTATATAGCTATAAATGTTTCATCCGTGACTAACATAATGGTTGCAAGATTCCCTATGGTAATTGTACTGTAATTGTGAATTATCTAATAAAGATTGGACCAATTCACATTAATAATTAATTGAGCTGTATAGTTTTAAATGCTGCACACTAGTACAAGCAGTCTAAAATGACTGCCGCTACCAGTCTCCCTGAGCAAACCTGAATAACTTACACATTGGCAAACTACCGACTGTCTTCTCCTCACTGCAAAATGATCTCACTGACCCTAAACTAGCTGTAGTGTGTGTTTTAAGATATCAATCCTCTAATATATGTTTTAGGGTGAGTTCACATCACGTTTTGTCATATGTTTAATGTACAGTACACAAAAAAAAAAAATTGTTAACAGATGCCTCAGACTGTGGCATCAGTCACCATAGAGTTCCATTGAAAAAAAAAAGCATACGTTAATGTATACTTTTTTTGCAGGAGTCACAGGATGGAAAAGCACAGTATGCCACGCTTTTCCATCCTGCAAAGTCCAGCAAGAAAAATATATGTTTTTTATTACAATGGGACTCTATGGTGGCGGATGCCACAGTATGTCATCTTTCAGAGGCATCCGTTAAGGTTAATATTTTTTTTTGTATACGTTAAAATGATGACAAAAACGTGATGTGAACTCACCCTTTTTCCCTCCACTTATATAAGCCCCCCAAAAAATGCAGGTCCTGACTGCAATGCTATATAATGCCTGTATGCCTGTACAATGACATGTCCATTGACATCACAGCTATAGTCCCTTATAATTGGCTGAGGCTATCTGCAAGGCATTATGGGTAAGGCTGCCAGAATGGGGTCAGATGAACTTCCTTCTTCATCTTTTCATCTTACCTGTATTCTGCGATTAGCGAATTCTTGCATTAAGAATGTCAGAATTTTTCAACTCAATGGAAATCGAAATTTTGAGTAAATTAGCAATGAATTCAATTTGTGTTCTATGTCAAATGAGGTTTCAATTATAGATTAAATTACCTATTCTTAGTCTAAATTTCTCTACTACGCAGGTATTCATGGCAGACAACTGTCAGACCCTATTATATGGGCTCCGTCAACGCCAGCAGTGTCTGGCTAATCTGGATACAGCAATTCTAGTACTCGGTTCTTATGCTGGATCGGAATACGAGAATTGCTATAACAGATGTGGACATAGCCTTAGACTTGTAAAATATCAAAAGTAACGGAAGAAAATGACAAACACATAGAAAATTTCTATTTTAGGCCACATGCAGATGGTAAGAATTATGCGCCAATTTTTCACACAGATTTGTATGGCCCAAATCCACAGCATATTACAGTATCAGCAAAGTGGTAACAAAATCCGTGACAAAATCCGTGTGTAACATAGGTGGATATGGCTGAGGATTTGTTGTAGACACGGAACAGAAGAATCAGAATAAAATCCAAATAAAATGCATAGTTGTTTGCATGTGGTCTAAGTCTCTATGAATACCGGAAATATAAACTAGGATTTATGACTAATTGACAGCTCAATAAATAAAGTTACTGCCTTACACTAATGTGTATTACAGTGTCTAGTCCAAAATACCCTGGACCTGAACCGGTTAAAACAAATGTCCCTGTTATTCACATAGTTTCATTACTACAGTTGTGTTCAAAATTATTCAACCCCCACTGAAATTGAGTGTTTTGGCCAGTTTGACATTGATTTTGATCATTTCAGTCATCTTGTTTACAATTAAATCAAAGAGGCACTTGTAAGTCAGACAAATATAACATAACATTTATAATGAAATAACCACAAATGTCTTTTCTGTGCTCACATCATTATCAGTTTTATTCAACCCCCAAGTGACATTCAATCTTAGTACTTAGTACAACATCCTTTTCCAGTTATAACAGCTTTTAAACGTGAAGCATAGCTTGACACAAGTGTCTTGCAGCGATCTACGGGTATCTTCACCCATTCTTCATGGGCAAAAGCCTCCAGTTCAGTCACATAGGCTTGCGCGCTGCAACAGCTTTCTTTAAGTCCCACCAGAGGTTCTCAATCGGATTTAAGTCTGGTGACTGCGATGGCCACTTCAAAATGTT
Source organism: Bufo bufo (assembly GCF_905171765.1). NCBI lineage: Eukaryota > Metazoa > Chordata > Amphibia > Anura > Bufonidae > Bufo > Bufo bufo. Next base: position 426,475,755 of record NC_053390.1, read on the forward strand.
CCAGCCTTTAATCTGCAACCATGCTCTAGTGGACTTGGAGGTATGCTTGGGATCATTGTCCTATTGAATGGTCCAACGTCTCCCAAGCCTCAGGTTTGTGATGGACTGCATCACATTTTCATCCAATATCTCCTGGTACTGAAGAGAATTCATGGTACCTTGCACACGCTGAAGCTTCCCTGTACCTGTAGAAGAAAACAGCCCCAAATCATGATTGACCCCCCCACCATGCTTCACAGTAGGCAAGGTGTTCTTTTCTTCATAGGCCTTGTTCTTCCTCCTCCAAACATAGCGTTGATCCATGGGCCCAAACAGTTCTAATTTTGTTTCATCAGTCCACAGAACACTATCCCAAAACTTTTGTGGTTTGTCCACGTGACTTTTGGCATACTGCAGTCGACTCTTCTTATTCTTTGGAGACAGCAAGGGGGTGCGCCTGGGAGTTCTGGCATGGAGGCAGTGTGCGCCTTATTGTCTGAGCTGAAACTTCAGTACCCACATCTGACAAATCTTTTTTCAGTTCCTCAGCAGTCACACTTTGCGCTTCAGGTAGCTCACAGCAGTCAAAGTCAGCATCTTCTTTCTGCCACGACCAGGTAGCGTTTCAACAGTGCCCTTTGCCTTGAATTTGCGAATGATGCTTCCTATGGTGTCTCTTGGTATGTTTAACATCTTTACAATCTTCTTATAGCCATTGCCCTTCCTGTGAAGAGAAATCACCTCTTCTCTTGTCTTCCTGGACCATTCTCTTGACTTCACCATGTTTGTAAACACACCAGTAAATGTCTAGAAGGAGCTGAGTATCACAGTCCTTTTAAATCTGTCTAATTGGTGCTTATTATGTTTGATTGCTGCTCCTTGACATCCACAGGTGTTTTCAATACCTGATCGAAAACACTTGAATGAACTTCTGTTCTTAAGAGTGGTAGTCTTTAAGGGGTTGAATAATTGTGTCAATGAAGAAATCACAAAAAAAACATTTAATACTGTATTACAAAAACAATTGATGTCATTTTAGTTGCATTTGGTTCTTTAAAAGGTCCTTGTAAGATTTCATTCTGAACACAATTACAAATGTACACTAAATTCCCTAAAACCCTTTACAGATTGGGGGTTGAATCATTTTGAACACAACTGTATAACACACCTTGGTAGTATAAATGTCTATTTCTTTCTTTGCAGTACTCTTAAAAGTTCAAGTTGCATAGCAACCATTCAATCTACTGTCTGCAAGGCCGTCATCTGAGTACATACACCTACATATACTTAAGGTGTCAGGGGACTTGTGTAGTTAATCTGTACACAACCAAAAGTTGTGGATCCAAAAGACAAATTCACTGGTTTCTTACTGCACCTCTTCTCCCCAAAATAAGAGCTCTGAACAGTCAGACATATTGCAAAGATTTTTCTTCCTGAGTAGAATACATAATGAAGTGCTTAGACTATGAAATAAACAGTGGGACTCCATATATTTCAGTCAGCGAGCAGATGGAAGAAGAATAATGTGCCTTTTACATTTAATTATTTCAAAGCAACATAAAAAGGCACAGTGCTGACGATTGTGAAATTCTAATGAAAATATGCTAAAATAACTATGAAAGATAAGGCGACACAAGAAATATGATCAGAAATAGGGGCACACAAACACACTGCACAACGTTCAACTACGGAGATTTAATGGCTCAGTGATCAGCACAGTTGACTTGCAGTTGTGGAGTTCTGGGTTAAATCTGACCATGGTTAACATCTGTACAGAGTTTTCATCTTCTTCCCATGGGTTTCCTTACAGATAGCTATATTTCAGAATTTATATATATGAATCATAACAATTCCAGGTTCACTTTGATTTAATATGTATCTGTTCTAGATGTACTTTAAGGTATACTTATCATTTAGTGTTTTTTTTTTTTTTTTTAAATCTGCATTAGTCCAAAATTCTTTGCTGATTAATATTATAATTAGGCTTGAACGAATTGAGTTTGGATTGCTGTATCCGAACCCGATTCGTTTGAAAACTTCTTTAAGAATGGTTCCATCCTACAGTAAAATGTATGGTCTCTGTGGAGGTCTTTCCGAAGTTTCAGCAAATATCGCGACACTTACTTCGTTGCGCTTTTATCACGTATCACTTTGTTTATTCGCATAAACTACTGTATCAAAATACTCAGCTGAACTCGACTTTGTGTCTCATTAACGAAGCCGAGTTCAGCTTTGTATCTTAATACAGTAATTTCTGCGAATAAAAAAAGTGGCAAGTGATAGAGGCGAGATGAAGTAAGTCTTGCGATATTTGCTGAAACTTCAGAAAGACTTCAGCAGAAGCCATACATTGTACAGTAGGATGGAGACAATATTCTTAAGGTAGTTTTTAAAAGAATCGGGTTGGGATACAGCAATCCGAACCAGATTTACTCAACCCTAGTTATAAAATACTGCATACTTAAAGTGGCCAGATCTCAGTTTATTACTGATACACAGTTCTCATTACCCTGCATAGATAAGTTAAAATATTATAATATTATATATGTTTGTTAGATCACCAAAAGTAACACATTTTCATTAGGAGTCATTTATTTAAAAAAAAGTGACCCTTTGTGTTCTTTTGATTCTCTAACAGAACATCCACCTAATGTGTCCAGTGCCGGTGTTCATACATGCCCAGTAGCTCAGTTGGGGTCCTCTTTTACACAGGAAGTGGAGTGATTTTCACTTTTGTACAGACAGGCAAATAAGAATATGTAAACTAAAAGCACATTAGATGAACTTTCTATGCCTCATTTATTTACTTCCTTAAAGTGAATCTCTACTTTTGATCTTAAAGGGGTTGTGCTACTAATATAAATGTCTCCAGCCCAGCAGATATTGCTATATTACTTTCCCCAAATGCCACCATTTATCAAAACTGCCTTATTCTAAAGTTTTTAGCCTACCATTGCGCCCTGTGGCAAATCTCTTTTAATACTCAGTTGCTGTAGGTTATGTCCTACCTTGGAGCCATGTAAGGTAGGATGTAGGTAGGCTGATGACAGGACACATCTCACTGCCTTAAGACATGATGGGATAACAGACACGTGACAAACCAGGAAGTAGGATTAAAACATCGGTTATAAAAGAAAACTGCAAATCATGTCTGTTTTTTTTTTACCGGAAAAAATAGGGCAGCATGCTAAACTATTTTTTCTACCTTTTTTGACAAAAATATGCAATGGAGGCTCCTAATAGATATGAACCTCGCCTAAGGTGGCCATACACATAATATTGATAGGACTGGCCAACAATCTAATATGTATGGGGGGCCTCACCATTTTTCCTCAATAGCAGATGTTGGATGGGTTTCAACATAGAAAGCTCCCGGGAGCCTGCATCATTCACTATAACTTCGGTGAGTGCAGCAGCTCTCAGAAACAGCTGATCGGCTGGAGTGCCAGGACTTGGACACCCACTGATATGATAATGATGACCTATCCTGAGGATAAGTCATCATTATCTTTTTTTCAGGATAACCCCTTTAATGGGGTTTTCCAGGCTTTTACTATTGATGACCTATCCTTAGGTGCCCTCTCCCTTCTGTCTTACTGCTGCTGCTTTGTATGGTCTTTTCCATAGACATAGCAGCAGCGGACAGGAAGAGAGACGGGAGACGGCACGTGCGCACTGTGTGCGCCGTTTTCTCATACAGCTGATTGGCGGGGGTGCCAGGTGTCATACCCCCACCGGTCTGATATTGATTACCTATCCTGAGGATAGATCATCAATAGTAAAAGCCCAGACAACCCCTTTAAGCCTTATTTATATATGATCCTTCCCCCAGAAGTTGTGTACATGCAGGTAAAGCAGTTATTAAACTACTTTGTGTACTTGTTGGTTATATATTCAAGGTTCTATAACCCTATAGTGTGCTTTCTGTAAAGTACGGCATTGATAATCTGATATAATCAGGTATCCAACACTTCTTTACAGTACACATTCACTGCTGTTCCAAGCATCTGCCAGGCGTCTGCTGTTTTGATAGGTGTCGTTCGGTTGACCCTAATTGAAATGTGTCTTAAATGATTTTTGCGGGATTTGTATTGTAATTGAGCATGTGAACCCTGTCTGTTTTAATCTCATGCCTTCAATTACTTCATATGCATGCTACCAAAATGATTTTCCATTGCACAGTTACTTCTTCTTGAAAGTAATGTTTTTTCATTTTCCAGTTTTTGCCTTTCGGGTGTGTGTGGTCACTGTATCACAATAAAACAAGCAGAAGTACAGAGCAAAATGTCAGTGTTCTGAATCCTGATATATTTTTTATTAGCAGTGTCAGGGGAGGGATGCTCTAATAATACTTGTAAGGCAAACACTGGTCAGTATTCTGGTGACTGTCGGATGCTGCAGGCCATTAAACTGACATAGATACTCTTGATATTGTGACTTCCCTTCAAACATCTCATCTAATGTTGTTTTCTATTGTTTTCAGTTTTTTTTTATTATATTTTTTTACTGCAGTCATTGAATAATTCAGTTCACGTTACCAAAATAGCAAATTAAGTGATGCAAACACAAAGCACATGGTTATGCACTGGGTGAAATGGGTCATGATGAAAGGTGTCCAATGCTTAAGTCCCCAGGGGTGAAATTGCTTGTAAATTTGCTGACACTGTAAATAAATACAGCTGTACTTTAATCTTTTGGAGAGATGTGTATACAATTGAGCTCCGTGTAAAAAAAAAGGCATACAAAACCTGCACCGTATAAGATTATGCATAATGCCTCCGTCCCAGATTCCATCATGTTTGAGCCTTAAGTGTAAAAAGTCTGCCTCCAGGAGTAAAAGGTAGGCCCTGCTTCGTAGGTGGTGCACCTCTAGATGGTTAGGTGGGGAACATGTTCATGTTGCTGTTCCACCGTAATCTTTCTATGGCTTTTTATTCTCTATGTTTACTTGTCTTCAAGTTTAATGCTAATATTTATACTGCAAATATTATGCTTAAATATTTGTAAGATTACAAAGAACTGATATTTCAGATTAATGTAGTGAGAAAACCGAGCACATGTTAAATATTTTAGCACTTTTAGCAGATGTTTTGTCTGCAATGGCGCCTTACGCAGCGGTTGATTAATAAGAGTATATGTGAAGCAAATAGATTCTGGTAATTAAAGCAACAGAATGAAAATAATTGTGTTATTGATTTGTATTCTCCTGCATACCCTGTTATCGATGATAACTTAAAGCTACATCAAGGCCTTAATATTCAATATTCAGATTGTTTATTGTTTTGTTTAATGATCCCTGCTTCCCATGCAAGGAGTTGATTACTGCAGATATCAGGAACAAATGATTGTTTCCCAACAATTGATTGGTCAGGTTTCCCGCATAAATGGACCTTTAGCACACACAGATTGCTGCCATTTTATTTGGTGGCTGAATGACTAGAAAAATATTCTAAACTACTGTTATGATGCCTAGATAAGTTAACCGGTCCTCACAACAATTCTTCTGTAAGTAATATTGTAGAGCTCAATGCAAAGATTTCTATCCAGTTCCAGAACTCATTTTAGACTTTGGTATCCCCTGTCTTTGTCAGGGCAGGTCTTGCTGCTGATGCCACCAGTTGTTTGCAGAAGAGAAAGCAGAATGCTGATATCCCTTTCATGGCATTTTATGACTGCCTTTGTCTTCAGCTTTAAAAATATAGTCCTATATTCACTGAACCTGTCCTAATGTAATCTGATTCCACATAAAGAATAATAAAATAGGAAAATGATAAATGTAAGTATATCTGCCGTCATGCTTCCCAACATTTGGATCCCCATCTGGAGGACATTTAAAGTGCCACTCATTTCATCCAGATATGTACAAAAGCAACATCAAGACATTGTGTACTGCGTCGGATGTTGTATGTGCCGCCGCAGAGACCTTGTGTGCTGGGTTCCACAGGCCTAGCCACACAGAGGAGCAGGGGAGAATCCAGGTCACATGATGTATGGAAAGTGCTGCTTCACGTAAGCGCCACTTGCCCATAACCCGAGGTGAGCACCCTTTGCCTCAAGGCTCGGTCACTTCTCTGAAGACAAGATAAAGGAGTCAGTACCAAGAAGAGGTAAAGTTGACTGTTGTGGTTTTTTTTTACGTCTGATCTAGGGGATCCATACCCGGGGTGAGGGGTAATGAGGTTGGAGTCAGTTAAAAGTATGGTATGGAGGCCCCATTTAAAAGTATGTCACGACCATGGTATGAGGGTCACATTTAGAAGTGTGACAAGGAGCCCAGCATGCTCTGTATGCCCCAAAAAACAAAAGTTAGCAAATCCTAGGACTCAGGTGCGAGTGACCACAGCTGAAAATACAAAATCAAATACAATGCAACAGCACTCTGCAAACACAAAATACATGTACAGTATATAAACTAATGCTGTACTCACTATATAGATAAATGTGAGGATCTTAGCAAATACATTTTGAACAAAATTATTTGTGCCCATCCAGCTGGGCAAGCTGACCTTTCTTGGACGGGAACCTATGCTACATTTTCTGGTTCCAACTGTCCTTCAATGAATTCAGGGCAAGCAGATTCCACATGCAGTATAAACCAGCAACCATTCTGGATAGAGATGAGCGAATTTTTCAAAAATTCGATTCGGCCGGTTCACCAAGTTTTTCGGAAAAATTTGCTTCCATCCGAATTTATGTGCGGTGAATCGTGTTAAAAAACTGCTATTTCCGGGCTGCAAAAAGCCTTTATAGGGGTGTAGAACACTGTGCCTTACAGTAACATGCATAGGGAGTCTGATGTGGTAGTGAAACAATACTGTGAGTCAGTATGACAAGCACATAACAAGTGTCGCTCTTAGAATCACTGCATACTTCACTCATTTGGGCAGTCACGGGGCCAAAACTGTAAGTTTATGTTGACGTCACTGATTATTTTGCCCTTTCTTTGATCCCTCAGAACAATAACCCCTCAAAAAATGGATCCTGTCTGTTGAGCATTTGCCTTCACTCGGTCAGCATTTGGTCAGTAATCAATCACTATTGCTAATGCCCAAAAAAAACAGGAGTGGGTCTAAAACAGAGATGACAAGTGAACCGAATATTTGCATGTATTCTGTGTTTTCTACCCACTCCTGCTTTTGGATACCAAATCATAAGCCAATTCTGATGGGACCATACAGGCCTTAAAGCTGCTACACAGACAAGATCCGCTGTGTGTCTCATTTTTCCGTCCTTCTGAAAGATCAGAAGAAGGATCAAATAAATGATGATGTCAGCCAGGCCGAAAGCCAAAATAGTGGACCAGCCATGAAGTGGGGAGGGTGGGAACAGCATGAGAAGTCCATAGAGTGGACCTATGACATAGTGGTGAGGTGGAAGCAGCATAAGGACACCACAGAGTGGCCCAATGACAGGGTCTGGAGGTGGAAGCAGTATGAGGAGGCCACAGAGTGGCACAATGACAGAGTCTGTAGGTGGCGGCAGAAGCAAGCAGCATTAGGAGAAGGCCACTGAGTGGCCCAATGACAGGGTCTGTAGGTGGCAGCAGCATGAGGAGACCACAGAGCAGCACAATGCCAGAGTGTGGAGGTGGCAGCAGAATCAGGAGGCCACAGAGTGGCACAATGACAGAGTGTGGAGGTTTCGGCAGCAGAAGCATCAGGAGGAGGTCACAGAGTGGCACAATGACTGAGTGTGGAGGTGGCAGCAGCATGAGTAGGCCACAGAGTGGCACAATGACCGAGTGTGGAGGTGGCAGCAGCATGAGTAGGCCACAGAGTGGCACAATAACCGAGTGTAGAGGCAGCAGCAGCATGAGTAGGCCACAGAGTGGCACAATGACCATGTGTGGAGGTGGCAGCAGTATGAGTAGGCCACAGAGTTACAATATAATAACATTTGCAAAGACAGGTGCACTCTGCGGTCTTACTAAACCCTCATACTGATGTTAAAATTGAGAGATTAGCCAACATATCCTACTGTGAAGGACATGTCTGAGCCCGAGCACCGCACCAAGGTTTCTTAAATAGCTCGGGACCTAACACCCACTTACCTGTGCCGTATGGGCAATACCAGCAGCCAGTGGGCATATTACAGGAGTGTAAGGTCCGACTCATAGCCAACTCGCCAGTTACCTCCAGCATGTAACCATGCTAGCAATGGGAGGAGGGAGGAGTCTGCGAGTCCCACTCAAGACTGGCTGATATGGCCCAGGCCTCACAGGCGCACTTAAATGAAGCCTGTGGATGGGAAACAGGCACATTTAAATTGGAGTTTATTCACCTCCAAGCATCTCTATATACAAACCAACAGAAAAAATGGCGTGGTGTTAAATAAGCAAGTTTTACCACATATAACTTCGACCGAAATACGTCAATAAAGATTTTACCACATATAACGGAGCACGGAGATGGAGAGGGTCTTTGGATTCCCCCCGCACTACACGGACGTCTCAGAAATGAACCGCTGCTCCCGACAGCAGCTCTTGGGAAGGTCATGGAGCGTCCCAGTCATCCAGCATCTATTCACTCCACTGAAGGATTATTTTGAAAGTGTGTAGAAGCCACATGGGGCCCCCACGCTGCAGATTTATCATGGAGACATCATGGAGATTTTACCGCATATAACTACAGCGCTGAACACTGAATAAAATTAGTTTTTGCACTGAAATACTTCCATAAAAATTTTACCACATATAACTGCAGCGCTTAACACAATTAGTTTTTTCACCAAAATACGTCAATAAAGATTTATACTGCATATTACTACAATTTTTTTCTTTCTGTACTGAAATAGGCCACTAAACGCTTTTGCAACAAATAATTGCATCCGTGAAGTGCGTATATATTTTTTTCTATAAAGAAATAGACCACTAAACCCTTTTGCCACAAATAACTGCACCAGTGAAGTGCGTATATTTTTTTGCCTTCTGACGTCTCTACCTGCACTAAGATCCTGTGAAATGATTCCTCCCTATCCTTTCCCTGCACTTATAAATCGTTTTTTCATTTTTTTTTTTTTTCACAATGAGGATTTTCCTATTGCTGTCCCTATCGCCTTCTCACATCTGTCCCTGCCCTCAAAACACTTGAAAATGTCTGACTCTAAGATGGCCGCTGTATTTATATTGCTGTGACATCACAGGGCTGGCTAGCTGCGGATTGGCTGCATGCATGGCATTGTGGGTCAGCCCGCCTTGTGGGTCAGCCCGAGTTCCTTGCCCCATGTTCTCACACGTGTAACCTCCATTGTAGCTGCCATTGCTTTTCGTTGCCACGAAGCAAAATTAAATTCGCATTTGTTGCAAATCAAATTTTCCCTGAAATTCGGATCAAATTCCACTTCGTCAGCCTCGATTCGCTCATCTCTAATTCTGGACAACAATATTTAAGCTGGGGCATAATTACCACTGTCAGGCCTTAAATCACAATTTCTCTATTTTACGGTTGCATTAACCATAGACATTAGCCATACTCATGAATAGAGAACCACTCCCATATACTCCAACTATGTACTTGCCTTGTGTGTATTACTTCACATCAATAATGCCGAAAAGCTGATTACCACAAATTGTACATTATCGGTATAAATTTAGAGATTTAGTTCTCTTTAATTGCTGGCCATGGAGCCATTACCTTAGTTTACAGTAAGACTGCTAAATGCAGCAGTGGTTAATTTTCTTAGTCTGTTTTGCGTATTGTCTTTAGTATGATGACTCTCGAGGAAGTGAATTACATGATTATGGTATGAAGATTCAGCCCTTGAAAATTTATTTCCTCTGAAACATACTGATAGCTTATTTGTACAGCTCTTTCCCACATTTTTGTCATCTAGTAAAAAGTGGATCATCTAATATATAAAGCCGAGTGTGTGTATGTGTGTATGTCTGCTACAGGATTCCGCACAGTCGCATATACAATCACAAAATTTGGCACATAGGTACATCGGGTGTCGGAGAAGGTTTTAGACCGGGTCTCAGCCCCCTAGCACGTATTGTTCCTGAGATATTCCCAAAAAATGCATTAGCTAATAGAAGCCTGGTCACATGACCCTTATCAGCCAATAGAAGCTCGCAGACCCTTAGTCAACATACACACAGTTTTTCACCAGGTTTCCATAACAACCCAGCCATTTTTCTTCACTGCTGTAGGTCAGCTTTAAAGGGGCAGGGCACTGTGGATGACACTGTTAAGGGAGCGGAGTGCTGTGCAGATCACAGTTAAGGGGGCAGATACGGTGGCCATTCAGGCCACCCTCAAAAGATAGACTTAAAACCCTGCCCCAAGGTACCGCTAAGCCACGCCCCCGACCCTGTTAGGCCAAGGCCCCTTCCACTCTGCAGCCGACTGGGATTGAAAAAATAAGATAAAAATCAACTTCTGTCAGCTGCAGGGGTGGGAGGGAGGGTGACTTTCTCCCTGCAGCTCATGCTCAGACAGCACAGTGCTGCTGTCTGAGAGTTAGCTGTTCAAAAGGACATCCCTGTGTCCGTCCAGGCCCTGCGTCAAATGGAGGACAGGGAGTCTGAAAGCCAGACTGTCCGGCCTAAAACGGACCTCTGGCCACTCTAGGGGCAGGCTGCTGTGGAGGTCACAGTTAAGGGGAAGGTCCGCTATGGAGTTCAGTGTTAAGGCCCAGATTGCTGTAGAGGCCACTGTTAAGGGGATGGGGTGTGGAAATCACTGTTAAGGAGATAGTGTACTGTGGAGGTCACTGTTAAAAGGGCAGGCTGCTGTGGAGGTCACTGTTAATGGGGCGGGATGCTGTGGAGGTCACTGTAAAGGGGCAGGCTGCTGTGGAGGTCACTGTTAATGGGGCGAGATGCTGTGAAGGTCACTCTTAAGGGGGTGGAATGCTGTGGAGGTCACTGTTAAAGGGGCAGGCAGCTGTGGGGGTCACTATTATGGGGCAGGGAACAGTGGAGGTCACAGTTAAGGGGGCGGTCCACTATGGAAGTCAGTTTTAAAGCATGTGGTGCTGTAGAGGTCACTGTTAAGGGCGCGGGGTGTTGTGAAGGTCACATTTTAAGGGAACAGGGCTCTGTGGAGGTCACTGTTAAGGGGGCGAGTTATTGTGGAAATCACTGTTAACGAGAAGGGGGTACTGTGAAGGTCACTAATAAAGAGGCGGCCACTGTGGAGGTCACTGTTAAAGGGGAGGGCGCTGTGGATGTTACTGTTAAGGGGGCAGGCCCCTGTGGAGGTTACTGTTAAAGGAGCGGGGGTACTGTAGATGTCACTCTTATAGTGGATACTGTCGATATTTTTTAATGACACACAGAAACATTAAATAAAATAGATGAAATATATCCGTGCAAAGCCAGGTCCTTCTGCTAGTTCTTCTATTTACTTTTTCTGACAGTATCCAACTTATCTCTAAAATATGTACCGATTGTCTGGAGATTTGATTAGGATGTGGAGACCAATGACCCAGTAAGCACTGCAATAGAAGCATCGGTGAAGTAAGGCTTCTTTTTCTAACCCATTATACTCCATATATGAAAAAAATTATCACAATGGAGAACCCTACAGTTTACATCTGAATACTTGTGTGTGCGGGACCTGGTGTAACAGTACAGTGTCTGCACCGCCATGAGTTGCCTCCAGCCCCTCCTCCCCCCCCCCGCTGATACTTTGCAGGGTGCGATGTAAAAATGGCAGCATTCACCCCATAAGACGCACTGCCATTTCCCCCCCCACTTTTTTTTTGGAAGGGGTGCGTCTTATGGGGGTGAAAAATACGGTACATGGTAACTAAAGCTTCGAACACATGCAATGTATGTAAGCTAAGGATTTTCAAATGAATCTATTATTATAGATTTATTTGGTCTGTAGTCCAAACCAACAGGTCTGTGAGTGGTAAAAGTATGTGAACCTTTGCTTCTTGTAGGCTTTGAAGAATTTTAGACCATTCCTCAATAAAAACAGCTTCAACTCTAATGTTGGTGGGTTTTCTCCATTAGCTGCTGGCTTCAGGTCCTTCACACAATGTTATCATTCACTTAAGGTCAGGACTTTGACATGGCCATTCTAAAACTTTTGCACAAATACCTATTTCACTACTTTTCCATTTTCTAATTATACATCTCCTTTAAGAATGTTTCTTTCCAGTCCATTAATAGGCCTTATTCTAAGTCGCATCCTTTTTTATGGCGGCCTAGAATAAGTTCGGCACGGGTCTCCCATGCAGCATCGAACAGGAACTCAGCTCTCATATGACAGCCAGGCTCTTGTTTTAACAGCCCAGATTGGCAGAAGTGCCGATCTGGGAAGTTTAACCCCATAGATGCTATAGTCAATATCAACCATGGTATTTAAGTGGTTTAGAGGGAGGCAGCTCTGTCTCTCAGACATCAGAACCCTGTGAATGAGATAGTGGAGTGCCGATGTCTTTATATGACAGTCGGGGACCTAATGAAGGCCACCAGGCCTTCCTGTAGTGTTTATCTGTCAGGTGTCAGAGGTGCAGCCTGATAGTGCCTGCAAATATAGTATTGACAGCATAATAAACTGTGCCAAATAAGCTGTACATTGTATTATACATGACATGATAAGTCCCCTTAAAAAAATAAACTGAATTAAAAAACGATCAAAAAGTGCTATGTACCTCAACATTATACCAATGAAAACTACACGTTTTAAAGGGTTTTTACTGCACAAGAGTAGTAAAATGTAAAAAAAAAATATACCATATATATCTTTTGTGCTGTAATTGTATTGACCCACTGACCCAGAGAATAAAGTTATCATGTTATTTATGCTGAAAAATGAATGGCGCAAAATTTATAATGTAAAACCTCAGTGGCAAATTTGCTGTTTTTTCCATCCCAGCTAAAGGCGTTAATAAAAGTTAATCAGTAAGCTATGTGTATCCCAAAATGGTTCTATTAAAATCTACAACTTGTCCCACAAAAAACAAGCCCTCGTACAGCTACATTGACAGAAAAATGAGAAAGTTATAGCTCTTGGAATGTGACAATGAAAGAATAATACGAATTGTTTGGTCACTAAGACCCCAAATGCACACAGTGGGAAGGGCTTAATGACACAACGAGTTGTCGTACGCTTACTGACATATATAATAACCAAGTCAGCATTTACATATAAGCACAGCTATGTGTTCATTGTAGTTACAAATGCAAATAAAAAAAACTGCTGAGCTTTGAGAATTAGAGGTGTAGCTATATCCGCCATGGCAGTGCAAGGTCACCACTTTCTACAATAGCGGAATACAGCAGTCTTGAGGGAATTGTGTCTTTTTCTTTTTACATTTCACATTTCATTCTTTAATATCAGAATGTATTTATTGCTTTATACAACTTTGATTTGAATGGTTTGCCCTACAGTAACCATTTCCTTAGACTTAAAGTCATTTACAGCTAATTGAATATATACTATAAAGTCATGGTAATGCTGTGGCCTGTTACCATATCTGTTAAACACATAGCACGTTTTAAAGGGATTCTCTCTCAATGATTTTAAATTGTCACAAGCAACCTGCCCTAAAATATGAGTAGGGCTCGCCTTTGCTTGCACAGCTGCCTGAGGTAGGGTAAAGGGGGGCTCACTACACATGACAAAAGATGGTAATGATGTAATATTGCCTATGATATACCATGACGGCTGAGCAGCCTGATAGGGACACTCACCAATGTGTAGTATATGCAAGTGCCAGACTGTAGTGTGTGGTGAAGCTATCCCCGACTCCCTCCTCATCCCCCAGGGAGCTGTTCAAGTGGAGGCAACCCACCCTGTTGACAATCTAGGGCAGGCTGCCATTTCAAATCACTTCCACAGAACCCCTTTTATATGCATTTGTGATGTTTTTGTATAAGCATTTTTCCAAAAGGTGCAAAAATTTGGAACAAGTGCCATTTTGTGACAAAATATGTAACTGTGACCATGTAAAGTGAATATGGTATGTTCATTTGTTTTATACCAGATTTATCAATACAACTTTTTTTAAAGTCACAAAATGAATTGGCATAAGAAAATTGTCAAAGCATTTTCAGGCAATTTATGATTTGCCAAACCTAACAAACATTGTGTGACTTGGTGTTCTTTTGGCACTCCTTTTGCCAACTTAAAATCAAAGCAAAACTAAGACATAACATAGATATAACATCTGACCACAGCAATTTTCTGGAAGATTCCATAACACGTTTCCTCATCCTGATGTACATGCTTGTCACAGGTGTGCGATGAGTTTTTGTGGCAGCTCATGAGCTGAACTTGCTCAATATATTGCGGGTTCTGTGTTTTTAAACCCTCAGCTAGCAACCATGGCATATGAGTAGTTAGGAGGTAGTAGATGAGGCCCCCTCTTTACCCAATTATCCCAACTCTCCTTCCCCGGTATGGCTTGGTTTTCATGCTCCTGTCTTGCCATGTTAGGACTCTATTGGCCTCTAGGTGTAATAGAATGCGGGTAAAATCACCATTCTTTGCGGTACAAAAAGACTGAAAATAGTAAAACATATTAAACTTTTATTAAAATCTTATATTACCCCCTTTCCTCAATTATCAAGCTTAAAACAAAGAACAATATTAAATAAACAAAATTTGTTTCGCTTTAACGAAAAATGTCCAATCATCATTTACACCCAAAATTGGTGTAAATGATGGCTGAACTGTACTCAGACATATATACTGCCAGAGGAGGCATTTAATGCACAATCAAATCTGTGCCTCTCCATAAATTAAATGCCTCCTCTGGCAGCGCAGGCCCTATCAAGACTGGAGTAGCACACACCGGTTTTGATTGCTCAGGACCATTATGTTAAAGCAGGATATTCTTTTTCAATTTGACTCTACAAGCATAAAAAAACCTAATGGTCAAGTGCAAAGGAGGTGCATTTCATGTAGATCCGATGAAAGCTTTAACGGCACCGGACGGGGTTAAAAGCAGAGTGTGCCTGGCGTTCATGCTGTACCTGCGCTCCCTGGACTTTGTGTGGCTGTCATGGCCCATAAACAGGTAGGAACTAGTGTTAGGGACCACTCATAGAGGCGACCTTGACGTGGTGAGTGGCTTATTACGCTTTGGCCAAAATGTACACCAATGCCTCATTCAACATCCAGCATGGAGGCAGGGCGGAGTGCTGGTTGCAGAGTGCTATTGCATTTGTGTTCTTTTCTATGTCATGTAGTGTGTTTATTAATCACAGACATCACAAACAGGTAAGACTCCATGGAGTGGTGCACTTATAGAGGCTACTAAGATTGCACTTTTATCTGAACAATGGTGGCTACGAGGCACCCATAGGCTCCCCTATCACATACATAATATATCAATGCCATAAATGTTTTTTTAAGAAAATTGTGTCAAATCACCCTTTTTTGATAGATAAACAAAAAAAAAAAACTAAAGATCATTTGCATCACTGCATCCCAAAATATCCATTACAGTAAATGCTGCAATGGGGAAAAAAAAAAAAAAAAGTGCCCAATTCACAGTTTTTTCTTTGCTTCACCACCCCACAATTTTTTTTACAAAAATTGATCAAGTAATACACATGCACACTCCAAAATAGTATCAATTAACGCTACACATCATATCGCAAAAAATGAGCCTTCACACAGCTCCATAGATATAAATATAAAAAAGTTATAGGGTTCAGAATATGTTAATGCAAACCAAAATATTTTTTTCCAAAGTTTTACTTTTTTGGTAAGTAAAACACAAGAAAACTATATAAAGGTGGCATTGCTATAATCATACTGACCATGTGAATTTGATGAACAGGTCAGTTTTACCACATAGGGAATGCCCTAAAACCATAGCGGTATTGAATTTAAAAAAAATTAAATTATCGTATCAGGAAGACAAAGAGTAAAACAGCAGGTACCTCTTGCTATGAAAATAATAAGAAATTCAGGGTCTGACTCAGAACTTAAAGTGGCCGTGAAAAAAAAGAAGTGGTCCCATGTTGTAGGTTGGGTCAAATACAAGTGAGCAGGTCCAACAGACGTAGATGGGGCCAGCACAAAATACTGCGGCCCCACTGCAGTATTCCCTGCATAAGTATCTGATGCTCCTAGCATAAATTATTGCTGAGAGCATGAGATTGTAATGTACCCAGCTGGCATTCTTGAGAAAAGCTTGGTTGGCCCCCTGAAAGATCTTTGGCCAGTCCATCGCAGAAGAAATTGATAAATATATTCCTGGTACAAATGAATTCATGTAACTACTTCAATCATCATACAATGTACTGTACTTTAGGTACAGTCTGGTTCTCAATATATGAAAAAAAGTTGGCCACCCATTTATGCCAACATGTTCATGGCGGAGGACAAATTTATATATAGGTCAACCTTGTTTGGGGGAGCCCGGTGTTGGTGGCGCTAGATTGATGACATCTTTGTGATCTGGGGTGGTACCCGGGATGAATTGCAATAATTTTTTCAGCACCTCAACAATATAGTACCTGGTCTAGGGTTCACCATGACGGTCTCTCCGGTTGAATTGCAATTCTTAGACATGATGGTATATATCAAGGATGGGGCAATCGCGACAGATATCTATCACAAGCCTACTGATAGGAATAACTTGCTTAAATTTGATAGTAACCATCCTCGTCGGATGGTGGAGTCACTCCCTTGGAGCCAATTGTTGAGGGTGAGATGGGTGGTATCTGGAAAGGAACGGTTTGAAACAAGAGTCGATGAGATGGGGAGAAAATTCCTAGATAGGGGTTATCCGCATAAATTAGTGGAGAAAATGACACAAAAGGTGGGGGCCATTGACCGTGAATTCACGCCCCAAGGCAAGAAGAAGGGCAGGGATCAGAAACTTATTCCCTTTGTGTCCACTTATGGTGCCCTTAGTGGGGAGATTGCACGCATTATACGCAAGGAGTGGCATATCCTGCAGAAAGGGTTACCTACAGTAGGTGAATTTGAGAATTTCCCCATGATGGCATACAAAAGAGGCGCTAACTTACGGGTTAAGTTGGTGAAGACAGAAATTGGGGATGCCCGAGGGGATGGACAAAGGTATCTGGCACCATGGAGGTTGGGATGTTATCCCTGCTTTGGCTGCTGCAGCTGTGGCAATATGGTGAAAGGAGATACCTTTGCCCACCCCTACAGTGGTAAAACCTATAAAATAAAATAATTTTTCACATGTAGATCTCGTGACGTGGTGTATATGATCACGTGCCCTTGTGGCCTCATCTACATAGGTGAGACCACGATGGAGGCCCGTGAACGGATCAACTCCCACAAGAGCAACATTAGAAAGGCACAAGTGGATAAGCCTGTAGCGAAGCATTTTGTAGAGCGTGGACACTCGGTCAATCAGCTACGGTTCCGGATTATTGACTCAGTTGGTAAAATGAGACGTGTGGGTGACAGGGATCGAATCCTACGTAGGAAGAAACTGAAGTGGATTTTTGAATTGAAGGCACTCCAACCGTTTGGGATGAATATTGAGTTCTGTGTGGGGAACATATAGGTTATCCATGTGACGTTATGACGAATTTGTACTCTGTATAGTGATTTTTAATATGTACCTGTTTTTTATAATAATGTTATATTCACTTATGCTCACTTTGCTCTGCACATTGAACACTGCTTCGTGATCCACCTGATGGAGGAACTTGTCCCCCTCCTTTAGTGAGAATTTATACACGATCGCTGGTTCTCAGGAGTACGATGCCTTTACCAGCGTTTTTGGCGAGGGGTGGGCAGTTTGCTATGCGTCCCTAGCAACAGAGCGCTGCCTGGGGGAGGAATAGGAGGCGGCTCGGCGGCACTGATGATCGTTAGGACGGGTTAGTCTGCAATCATGTGATCAATATCGGGCACGTGAGTGAACGACTCCTCCTCTCCAGACATGCGAGCTGGATGCTGAAGGACGCTCTGGAAGCGTGCATCACGGAGGTATGTGTTCCATTGCGTTTTACTCTCCATATGGGAGGACATTTATATATATGGTAAGCGAATTTATATGCACTCACTTGGATGCACTGTGGATAATCATTGTAGTATGTATTTATCTAATTGGCCATGTCCGTATGGGGAGGGGTGGCTTACACTTTTTAAGCAGGATCATTTGGGGATCACATGGTGCTTGAAAAAGGCTATGCTATAGCCAAAACGTAGCAATCTTTTAAACACGTTTTGCATGTAAGCAGTTCCCAATAAAGGGATTTTCACCGGACATGCTGCCTCCGTTATCACTTATTAGTTCTCAATATATTCATCCAGTTTGGTTGTACCTACTGTGACTGTTTGCTCTGCTACATCTGTATGTGTTCTCTGTTTCAAAGATGATGATGTGAAATGTACTCATATACAGTGCATGAGCAGAAAGTAGTGTACGCATTGTCGACCAGTATTTCTGTTCTTCTCTGAACCCTCCTGATGGAGAGGATTGTTCCGGCGTTTCTGTAGTGTCTAGACAATATTACTGTTTCTGCCCTGACAGTTGAATTCCTAGTGGGACTTGAACTTAAAAAGATTTGCCTGGAGGTAAAATGACTATCATGTGAGGATTGAAGCCTTTTAAAAACACCTTCTGCAAACTGTTCTTTTTCACTGATGACTGGGTACAAATCCCAAGAGATATGGAACATAACAAAATGACAGAACAGATGTACAGCTAAGCTACACTAACATGATCCGTTTCTATTTGCATTTTGGAGGCTGAAATGTCCAGTTCTTGGACTTTGTTAAGAAGATACTCATGCAAATCAATTTCAGTACTGCTAGAAATGCACTTTATGTAGAAGCAATAGTATTCCAGGATCATAAAAAAATGACATGGCAATGCGGTACATTTCTAGGGCACCAGGTGGCATGATGTAATAACTGGCAATAGAACAGTTTATTCCCTCTGATGCTTTTTTTAGGGAAAGTGATGTTATAAGACATTAACATTTCATTATGACAAATTATTATGTAGCAGTAATTTCAGTAGTCAGAAAGTGTTGGCAATACTCTTATCTTTAGTATAATGACATAAAATGTATAGTGGATTTTACTAGAAAATAGCCCCTTCAACTGATTTAATCAAAGACAACTGAAATTCTGGTACATTCTGCTTCTCTGATTGTCTTTGTGGTTTCTATCATTTTATATATTGTGTAATCTAACAATCTAACAACCCCCACCTTACATATATGCCTGGATAGAGTCACTTTCCTTGACTCATAATTTTTTTAAAGGAATATGCATGTTGTATGTCAACAGTATGAGCAGGTTGAATTGGTCCACCAGAGAACCACAGGATCCTCCAGTGTGCCCAGTCTCTGAAGCCACAGTGGACCCAAAAGTACAGGAGAAAAATAGCATTTGGAGATGCCTTTAGAGCCAATCACTTGCCACTATCTTCTATTTCTTTGATTCAAAACCTATTAGACTTTATTATGGGGGCAGGGCCTTGATAAAAATTTCCTCTGGTGGGCCCAAGGAACCTCAGTCTGACACTATGAGTGTCAAGGGTGGCCACCATCTTTATGCATATGTTTCTGTGTAATATGGTGGTCACCTAACATTATTTTGCCTATAAATGATTTAGACAATGATAATATTTTCCTATCTCTCTATATGTGGTGAGCAGGCTAAAGCTGCTCTTATTGACCTCGATACCTCCTATTAGTGTTGAGCGAATCGAAGTTAAATGAATTGACTTCAATAGGAATTCCAGGAAAATTCAACAAACCAATTTTTCCTGAGATGGTGTTAAGAAAATACATACTTAACTTATCCATTTGCTCGCAGAGAGGCCGCCGTGGCCATCTTGATTGAAGAAAACGCAACAAATCTCACACGCGCTGACATTTGATGTCACCACGTCAACACGCTGGATGGGTGCAGGTGTTATCTGGGTTTGGGACACTTGCTGTGGGCAGCAGCAAGTTATACATGTCAAAAAAAAATATTATAATCAACTGTTCCCTGCCACTCCATTCCAGCTCCCTGGTTCCCTTTACTCATCTTCCCGCCCTCATCCTGTAAACTTTCATATAGACAGGGTCACATGTGTTCCTGCAGCCAATGACTGGTCTCTATGATGTTATGTCTGTAAGCTGTTACTGCTGGGTCATATGCCGCTTTGGGATATAACACCACTGAGGGCAGTCATTGGCTGCAGCAGGGCAAGTGTCCATCCGGAAGCTTACAAGACAAGGCTCAGAAGACCAGTGAAGGGAACCAAAACAGAACGATGGGGAGTAGATGAATATTAGGTGCAATGCACTGCTGCCCACAGTTAAAAATGTCCCAAAGCTGGACCCCTATTTAAGCTTCCTACAAAATGACATGTTCAATTAATATCAATTTGATGGTTTTTTATCAGTTTCTGATGAGCCAATTTAAAAGGACACTTCAACATTTTTTTATCATACATTAGCAACATACAGTATGTGTGAATATTATATTTACTTTTCTCTCTGTTTGACTATTTAGCATGACAAAGAGTTTTACCTATCCCTCTCCAATAGATTGATTATCTGTTAGTTCAAGGAGGATGGAGAGTTAGGAGTGGTTACTGAATTAGAGCCCCACATCTCACCTATGCTATTCCTATAGTGTGGCTGGTCAGGACTTCTCACATTACACTAATCAATACACTGTTCCTCAATATAGGCCTATTAATAAATCAATCAAGCTGTCAATCTGTCTGTTATTCCAGCCCTTCATCTACTATTGACCTAGAGATAAACCCTTCCATATGCAGCTGAATCATAAACTGAGATTACTCTGTTCTCCCAGTGAGAAATGTTATCCTTCCATAATTACCGTTGCAGAACAATATTTTGTATTTCATTTTCATAGCAGTGCCAAAAAAAAACGACAAATATCTATGATGATTGATTTTAATAAGATTCCCATTTCTGATAGAAGTCTCCCTATAATGGTAACAACCAATTAGATGGTAATTATTGGCGTCAGTTTTGCAAAAATAGCTGCTGCAACATTACAGAAATTTTTTTATCTGTAAGTATACAAACTTTTGTAGGTAGAACAGGAGTGGTGATTTGTAGTTAAAACTTAACTTTTAATTATTATATATAGAATAAGGTCCCTAAGTATTTGGATGCAAAATAAGTGCTAATAACACAAGGGATACACAAAATAATAAATTGGTGCAAGGCCGCACCTCACATACAGAGAGGTTAGTGCACGGCGGCACCTTTAATAACCAGTGGTCCTACCGTTTTAGGCCAGGGTCCTCTGGTCACTGTAGATGTTCAGGTAGCATTCGATTTGCTGTGGAAAAGAGCAATTAGGGCTGGGCGGGGGTATTAGTGGGTCGGAGGTACCTAGACAGCCCTAGTATATGGGTACTATCTCGGCCCTAGCATCCTATTCACGGAGCACCCGTTCTGATAAGAACGACCCCGTCCGGAACCTTGCCCTATTGCTACTTGGCCCTATTGTGCCCTAGTGTAGCTAATCCCTACACGCATGTTTCGTATAACAGACTCATCAGGGGCATATAGGCACACATAAAGGGGCAATGCAATGTAATAACAAAGTGTTTGTCTTAATTTTAGTGGTCAAACACACGCAGTTATATACAGTTATAATTAACAATATTTGACACAGTCGATACCTTGAAGCGGTAGCCTTTAGTCCAGGCACCGCTTATGTATCAGGGCGCCGTTCTTGCCTCATGATATAGAGGCAGCATTGAGAGGATAGCCTGATGGTGACAGGTCCTTTTCTTGAAGCGCAGCGGTATGTCCAGAGGTCGTGATGAGGCCTGCTTGTCGGACATCGCTTGCATCGTTGGCAAGCGATGTCCGACAAGCAGGCCTCATCACGACCTCTGGACATACCGCTGCGCTTCAAGAAAAGGACCTGTCACCATCAGGCTATCCTCTCAATGCTGCCTCTATATCATGAGGCAAGAACGGCGCCCTGATACATAAGCGGTGCCTGGACTAAAGGCTACCGCTTCAAGGTATCGACTGTGTCAAATATTGTTAATTATAACTGTATATAACTGCGTGTGTTTGACCACTAAAATTAAGACAAACACTTTGTTATTACATTGCATTGCCCCTTTATGTGTGCCTATATGCCCCTGATGAGTCTGTTATACGAAACATGCGTGTAGGGATTAGCTACACTAGGGCACAATAGGGCCAAGTAGCAATAGGGCAAGGTTCCGGACGGGGTCGTTCTTATCAGAACGGGTGCTCCGTGAATAGGATGCTAGGGCCGAGATAGTACCCATATACTAGGGCTGTCTAGGTACCTCCGACCCACTAATACCCCCGCCCAGCCCTAATTGCTCTTTTCCACAGCAA